>NC_056728.1:809953004-809965504 GCF_019279795.1 Protopterus annectens | reverse complement strand
ATGCATTTACGTTAGGCAGATGCTCTAACCACTACACTATTGGTGTTTTGCTTCATTTATATGTATACCCATGGTTCATAGCTACCCTAACATATGCCTCAAAGCTTTACTTACACAGCAAGCATCCATTCTCCTGCAGGGAAAACCGCAGTACTACACATGCAACATTCCCTATTCCCTACTGCTCTGGACCTGTGCTGCATGTTTACTCACTCCAAGGATATTTAGAACTCCAAAGCTTATAGTCATGGCACATACGTCTGTTTGATTGTCAGGGTGTTCATGTGGTCATCCGGGTTTAGGCTTGTCTGACTGGAGACCAGAACTGCCCTGTACCCGTTTAAAATTCAGAATTAGCACATGGACAGAGTTGGTCCCAATTTTAACATTCTACCTGTGTTTACAGACACAGGGGTTTGGACACCTCTGACCAGATTAGTATGTCAGCACTACATAATACGGGGTGGGGGTGGTTCCACTTGTGTTTCCCTTCACATTCATTATGAATGCTTTATTGTGACCATGTTCATTTATCTATCTATCTATCTATCTATCTATCTATCTATCTATCTATCTATCTATCTATCTATCTATCTATCTATCTATCTATCTATCTATCTATCTATCTATCTATCTCTGTCTGTACATACATATACACCGACATACCTATTTACATTTCCCATACAGTTGAATGTCCACAGCGCATCCCCACTGCATTTACCTCCCTATATCCGAAGGATATTATTCTGGCCATCACATAAAATTAGCGGCCCTCACATGGCTTGGACCCAGGAACAGACACACATTAGTCACTGGTTTACCCACTACACCATCCATGGTACATTCCACATGGAAGGCAGTTAGGATATATGACTTCACTACAGGTATTCAATAGTACTGGCAACAAATGTGACAGTTGGTTGGTGTACATATGTGTATGACCTCTCAAACACTCAGGGACTAATTTCAACAAGGACAAGGCAAAGACAAATCAGGGACAATCACAGACACTTTTACAATATTAGTACTATTGACTTGAAACGTGTTGACATATTCAGAGCATATGTATTAATACTTATTTTCTGAAGTTAAAAGCGTCTATTACTCTTAATTATTGTCATTATTCATTCAAGTGTCATTCAACCCCTTTCCTCCGAAGGTCACTGGTTTTAGGAGGGATTAAGAGGCTGGCCAGTTATTGTGCGAATGCTCTGACCATTGGTAGGGTTGCCACATTTTCATATGTCCAGGATGGGATATATTCAGGACACACCAGATTTTTTGGCCAACACATACCCACAGTCAGTACAGGGTTTAGAACTTTAATTATTTTCCTAGATGAGAGCTTATTCCTGTAGCACTTTAGTTGCTTTTTCTGTTTCTTGTAAGATTTATGTATTTTACATACAGAAATAACTGTTTTAGGCAACTGTTACATGAAATATGGTACATAGTTATTTCCTACAATCACAGGATATTTGCCATTGTATCATTCTTGGTCAGGACACACCTACCCAAACAGGGACTGTCCCTCACAAAGTGGGACAGGAGGTACCCTGCTTACGTCAGCGCTTTAATCATCCTATATCTAACTGCCACTATTCGAATGTGTAAAGTATATTTTCTCGATAATTCATGTGGGGAGCCATGCATCATGGTCAGGTGTTTGATCCCAGGTAGTAGGTTCTGCATGACCAGCTGGAGGCTGAGCAGTCTTGTGAACCACTACTGCACATACAACTTGTGTCCAGATATCTACAGGACTGGACATCGTGTTGTGATACCAAGTCTGATGTTTACACAGGATACTTATCCCATGAGGGATATCCAAAAATTGAACAAGCCAATAACCTTCGATTTGTTTTTGGATATATGAAAATGTGATAGGGTTTTACATGCAAGGGATACATAATGTGCAATCCTGACACTGCCTAGGGTGACACTGCCTACTAGATATGAGTAGTGGTCACTATGTGCAGATATGGCTGAGCCAAGCTAGCAGCCCGAGTATGGCTGGATTTGGTGGACATTCAGGAATGGGGGGGGGGGTTGTGTGCTGCAGAGGGGATGATGGGTATTCAATTATGCATCCAGGTGTGTTGTAGTTGAATGGCTCAGTTCCATCCAGACCATTATGTGGGTATGTGCCGGTGACGTTTCTATACATGTGTATTGCACATTTTAATATTCATATGTTTGTGTGATTGTATTCTACAGTATGGCCTGTCAGGTTGTATTATGGATGTGTATGTTTGTTCTTCGTGTTTCTTTCTGATTCACCCACTGCTCCCTCATACACCTCCACTTCACCTATTGTGCATCCAACACCGTCTTGCCTTTGCAGATTATTACATTACCCGTCCCCCCCCAACCCATATTGCACACACTCCATCCATCCCTTCTCTGGTTGATGGCCCATAGCACGGTCAAGGGAACACATTGCATACACTACAAATGTCAGGTACCTGTATGGTTGTGAGGACTACCCTAGCATTTTTCACCTTCCACATGCTGTACATCATGCACATAGGTACACGCAAATACTTATCTTTCATGACATGGTAGGTACACCTGGGTAATACCCGTTCATCTTTGACACATCCTGACAAGGATGGCTTGGACCGCAAATGGGCAGATTTTGGCCGAATGCTCTGACCATTGGTAGGTTTGCCACCTTTTCATATGGCCAGGATGGGATATATTCCAGACACACATCAGATTTTACAGGACAACACATACCCATGGTCAGTACAATGGATAGTACTTTTGTTTTATGCCTACATGTAAGCTTATTGTTGTAGCAGTTCAGATGCTTCTTCTGTTTCATTTACTTGCTTATTCTATTTCTTGTAACATGTAGGTATGTTACATATGGAAATAACTATTGTATGTGACTATTACATGAGATGTGGGACATAATTATGTCATACGGTCACAGGATATTTTACATTTATAATGGTTTTGGTATGGACACAACTGTCCAGATGGGTACTGTCCCTCACAATGTGAGACAGGTGGTAACCCTAACCATTGGGCTAGACTTAGCTATTGGCAGCGCACTAACACGATGCATTTCACTTCCACTTGGTATAACTATCAACACTGCATTAGAATACAGGCGCACGGTTTTAAATGTCATTTGTTCGAGGGATGGGGACTCGATATTCAGCTACGTGCATTTGTATTTGCTTCTTAATTTTGTGTTTGCAAGAACTGTCTTGCATGCTTTGCATACGTTTCAGTATCCATGGACACTGACAGGTGTGATTACTATTGCAGGCAGACTGTAATATTCAGCATTTTAGGTTGCACGTAAACAGCCGACATTTCCATGCCTCCATGTGGCGCTTCGACTGCACTCGCCCTCGTTTCCTATGCATGCAGATGTGGTGGCAGTGCGCCTTCATTAATATGCATCTGGTGCTACTGTGCCATCTGCATGCCGCACGGTCGGCACAAGCCTAATGCCGGCCTTGTGCCGAGCTTCATGAATCCCAGGATTGGAGAATGTAACATTTTCGGGTGGGTCTGTGTTAGTATAATATGTAGATAATTTACTAATAACATCAAACTCTTTTCAGCAATGTCAGCAGGATATCTTGCATCTTCTGACTATCCTTGCAGAAAAGGGGCACAAAGTGTCTAGAGAGACCTACAACTGTGGTCCTCTCAGGTACGTTATCTTGGTCATTTAATATCTCAGGGTAGCAGGCAAGTGTTACCATCTCATATTGATGCAATATCTAAGGCTGCACATCTGACTATTCAGCAACAGCTTAGATCTTTTCTAGGTATGACAGGATACTGCAGACAGTGGATCACTAATAATGCAGAAAGTGCCAAACCTTTGACAAATTTTTTTAAAGCAGGATACACCAGAGCCTCGCCTTTGGAACAGTGAAGAGGAAAATTCATTTCAGAATTTGAAACAAGCTTTAGCTACTGCCCCAGCTTTGAGATTACCAAATTATAATAAGTGTTTTATTTTATTTTGTCATGAAAGAAATGGATTTGCTTGAGGTGTACTTCCACAAAAACATGGGGACAACTATTGTCCATTGGCTTATTACAGCACAGCACTTGATTCTGTTGCAAAAGGTTTTCCACCCTGTTTAAGGGCAGTTGCCACTGCTGCCATTCTAGTTAATCTGGCACAAAAGTTGGTGCTTGAGCGTGATCTCACAGTAGCTGTCCCTCATTCTGTGTCATCTCTTTTGCTTAAAATGAAAACTCAGCCACACTATCTAACAAGATATGAACTTACACTTCTTTCTGATCCATCTATTTTTATCAGCTGCTGTCCTGTTCTAAATCCAGCATCACTGTTGCCTAATGCTGAGGATGGTAAAGAGCATGATTGTGTGTGTGTGAGTGTGTGTGTGTGTGTGTGTGTGTGTGTGTGTGTGTGTGTGTGTGTGTGTGTGTGTGTGTGTAACTATTTGCTTTCTCCTAGGGAGGACTTAAAGGACATTCCTATACCCAATGCTGACCTGAATTTGTTTGTGGATGGCTCCTGTGGAAGAGATCAAACAGGAAAGCTACTCTTGGGAATAGTCATCTGCACTGAAGAGACAATATTATTGCAACAAAGATTAGAGGGTGTTCACTCTGCTCAAATAGCTGAGCTAGTGGCTTTGCAAAAAAGCCTGTGAGTTAGCCAAAGACGAGATGGCCAATATTTTTACAGACAGGTGTTATGCTTTTGTGGTGGTACATGATTTTGGGAAACTTTGGAAAGACAGATGGTTTTTGACCTCTTCAGGAAATCAAAATAAAAATTCAGGGTACCTAAAGTCATTGTTAGGTGCACTTTTGCTACCTAAGAGGCTGTCTGTAATCAAATGTTGTGCACATCAAACAGACATAGATGTTGTAACAAAGGGCAATAATTTAGTAGACTAAACTGCTAAACAAGCAGTAGTAAATTGTTGTAAAAATATTTGTATGTTAACAATAACAAACTGCAACAGTAATGATGTGTTTGATTTTGAAAAGTTGTCAGCCTTTCAAGCTGATGCATCACAGGGAGAAGTTCTGAGGTGGCTCAAGGGTGGATTTAGACAATCCTCTGACTGCATATGGTGACATCTGGATGGCCGACTGGTGGTGCCTGGCTCTTTGCTACCTTATCTGGTAAGGGCATATCATTTACGGGCCCATACAGGTAAGACAGATTTATTTAATCAAATTATCTAAAGTTGGTATGCCCCTCATGTCTCCTGCTTGCTACTTCAGTATGTATAAAACTGTAGTATATGTTTAAAATATAATGTAAGTAAACATGCCAACAGCAAAACTGCATGTTTACCTCCACCCTGGGGAACTTTTGTTAATGTACAGCTGGAATTCATCTAGATGCCTAAGATTAATAATTTACAATTTATTTTGGTTGTAGTGTGTATGTTCTCAGCATGGGTGGAAGCTTACCCATGTCGCAAAGCTGATGCAGTCACAATGTTAAAGAAATGTCTATAATTATATACTGAGATTCGGTATACCAAGCATTGTCAACAGTGACCAGGGAACATATTTTAATAATGCATTGTTTAAAGAACTATGTAAAATGTTTAATACTAAGTTGAGCCTGCACTGTCCCAACCATCCCCAGTCATCTGGATTAGTGGAAAGGGTAAACAGGACCCTTAAAAATAAAATTTCAAAGATTTGTGCTGAAACCCACTTAAAGTGGCCAGAAGCCCTCCCCTTAGCATTAATGAGTATGAGGGCCTCACTGAATGCCACCAGGAAATTGAGTCCATATGAAATATTAATGGAGAGACCCATGGCCCTTCCAATTACCCTTCCAGTGGGAAATGCCAATTTAACTTTGTCAGATGATGTTATGACGTCTTATTGTAGGAAACTCCTTACTTTTTTGCAGCAATATCATCGAACAGTAAAAGCAGTGTTACCAAAGCCTCCTGACCAGCCCTGTCATCAACTACAACCGGGTGATTGGGTGTATGTGAACATTTTCCTGAGGAAAAACTGCCTCTGCCCGAGATGGAAGAGTCCTTTTCATGTCCTGCTAACCACTTTGACTGCAGTTCGCTGTGCAGGACTACCAATGTGGATCCATTCATCTCATTGCAATAAGACCTGTTGCATGGGGACCCCAGATAAATCATCGCAGCCAACAGAGGGAAATTGAGATGTGACAGATAAATCATCTTCCTCGTGAGAAGGTCAACTTCAGTAGCACTCCATGATGAATCCAGTGACAACAGGTACTTTTGCTTTGTTTCTGCTCCTGTTTCCTTCTATAAACTGGTCAAGAAAAAACACTTTCTTGTTGGTCCTTCGCAATATGCCAAAATCTAAACAAAACAAACTGCTGGATATGTTCGCATATACCTCATCATTCTAAGGCATGGATTCCTATGATTCCCATCCCTACATCACAGGTGTCATTTGAAAAGGACCTTAATGACATCAGCTTAACTTGGCATTATGTAACTTATTTTTCAAAGGTTGTGTCTCTTCAACTTGCAACCACACATCATGGAGACACGTGATATGCCAGAAATGGGACTGTACCAGTAGGAAAAAGCAAATGTAATGACATCAGGCATGAAAGTGTGTTAGACTCTATGCACTTAAAAAGCTATGACTGGGGCGTGGCATAGGGATGATAAGTGACCGTTACTACATCTGTGGTGATCGTGCCTACCCTTGGTTGCCTACAGACTGGTCTGGATGTTGCTTTGTAGGCTATATTACTCTTGATAGTTAACACTTCAAATACCCATCAGCAGGTAGACTGAGAAATAAGCGAGCAATCCACTGGGCAGAGCAAGTATTTTCAATTTTTAATCCTGGGTATGGAGTGCAAAGAACAATGCTTGAAATCACCATGCTTGCTCAAATTCTACAGGAGGCGGCCAATGAAACTTCACAGCACATCAGGATAGCAAACTGAGAAATGACTGAAATGTGAACTGTGGTGTTGCAAAATTAAATGGCACTTGATATAATGCTTGCTGAAAAGGGGGGTCATGTGCCTCCATAAGGAGTTATTGCTGTTCATATGTTAGTGACTATCATGGTGAACAGGGAAAAACTGGCAAATTTCATGGAACAAAGGGCCAAAGATTTGGACAGCACATCAAAATAATGTACACTTTTTGGATGTTTGGGCAGTATTTTTGGTAACTTGGGAACTAGCATAATCCAGGGTATTGTCATTGTACTTTTATTATATTTGTGATCATTTTGGTATTTTCTATTCTAAAGGCTGTGATTAAAAGATGTTTATCCTCACTTGCACATGAAATGCCACTGCATGTACCAATCAATGACAATTCTAGTATGACAAAAGATGACTATTATGATGCAGAGGTGTATTTTATCAAGTTAAGAAAAATAAAAATATGATTACATGTATGGTATGACTAACAGTGTCAGGGAGGAAACTGTTATGGGACAAGATCAGCTTATTGCATTTCATTAATGATGCTATAATATGATTGTTAAAAAGCAAATATAATTTGTATGCAGGGCTGGAAAAAATACAGCTTCATCAGCTAGAGTATTGCTGTGTCTTAACTGCATTTTTTTAATATGTAACAAAGAAAAAGTAAATGTATGAAGTTGAGGCATGTTAGTTACTACAAAAGGAATTTGTTTGCCTGACTCCTCCAGGCTAGGAGTGCGTTGTTGTTAGGGAAGGTTTGAAACATCCAAGGTCAGAAACAAAACCCTTTGGAATCAGGTGGATCATGTATAGAAAGGTGTTCACGTGAAGTCCGAGGCAAAAATCATGAGGGATAAGGACATTTGTAAAGTTTGCTATTAGTCAGAGTAATGGAAACGTAAAAAATTGCATGACCAGTTTTGATAAGAAAATGTATAAAAGATGTAGTTTGCCTCTCTTCAGAGAGACTGATTTCTCAATGGCTAAAAAGATTGTCTCCCAGTGCTGTAAGAATAAAATTTCTGTTTGCAGATCCTGAAGTGTTGTTCCTGACTGAAGGCATATAAGGTAAATTCTTAATGTTTATTTATGACTATAACAATGCTTTCAGAATTTTATTGGTAAAGGCAGAAATGCTACAGTCATGCACCATTACTTGCTAAAGTCATCACTTTAAGAAAAATTTGAGAACTTTACAATGTGACTGTATAATTCACAAGCACTGTAATACTCTTGTAATATCATCTTCTGCAAGAAAACACCTCTTATCTGTGTAAGAAACATGTCAAGCAACTGCACAATGCAAATAAATTGAACATCTGTTTGCCTCAATAACTTTCAAAGTAATTGCACTTTACAGATAACTACATACAGCACACTGAAATGTCCCCAAAATGGAGGTACCTTGCTAGGCAACTCTTTACAGTACAAGAAGCATTCTCTAATGGTGGCACTTTGTGAATAGACACACCCACCACAAGAACTTTTTCGAAATAGCTATACTTTAGATTGCAGGAAATAATTGCACTTTGCACACAATGAACTCTTTGAAATACATGCACAGTAATAAGCACACACTGTAAGCACCTTTACACAGTCTGAGATACTTCAAATAACTTTAGTTATGCCCTTGATACAATACAAAGTCATAGTAATGCCCAAACACAGCACTTTTCCCAAAACACATACAGTTGCCATCCTTTAATTATTTTTTTGCTTAATGTGTCCTTTTATTTTCTTATTATATTCGTTTTGCTCATTTAAGCCCTTTTCATGTGCAATGTACTTTTTTGTGCTTGTTTTACTCTAAATATGCCCAACTTTCCTCAAACTTACTCGTTTTGCTTTAAACATACTCATTTTCTACTTTACTGTTAATCATTTCATCAAATACTTTTATCTTAAACATTTTCTTTAATTATCAAGCTTTTCATACTTCCGCTTGTCTGATAATGTGGTTTGTGCCCTTGTAATGCCCCTTTTTCATCTTCCACATCAAGTAAATAATTCATGTTATTTCTCAGTACCTTTGATTCTTTCTGGTTATGTTTGTGCTCTTTTCTCTTGGTTTTTACCTTCGCTGTCATCTTTACATCTCATGGCTCTGAATAATCTTCTCTCTTCGACCCAGGTCTGACACCATGTTGCTTTCGTGTTAGGACACAAATAAATTGAGATTGAGTCTTCGTGGGTTCTGTTCAAGCAGCTTTATTTTATACAAACAAATCACTATAGAGGTTTACTGACTATATCTTAGGTAACTTATATACAAACTAACAACTGCGATCATGCATGCTCCCTCTCTGGCTGCTTCTACAAAATGAGACTAGGGATTGCACGTGTCTGGAATTTATACGTATACACATAGCCACACATGCTTCTTAAAGATATAGCACACACACTTTTCACTCTGATCTGCATTTTCCTTTTTTTTTTTTTTACTTACATCATGGTATCATCCTATAGTATTGTCTTTGAAATATTGACCCGGGTAACTTTTAACTATGCTTGGTTTAGATGACACAGACTGCACTTATTGGAAACTGAATGTTGGATGCTTCACAACTATGTTTTAGTAGATAAATGTAGCACTAAGGACTCAAGGAAGTATTTCCTTAATATTCAAATGAAATCAAAAGCAGAAGTTAAATAGATTTTTTTCCTGAAGTAATGGTTGGTGGACATTGTAAATGTTTAGCAGTATCTCACTTTGTGTAGAAAGATTCAAGTTTTATTCAAGTTTAGAGAGAGCTCATGGTAGGTGCCAATTAGACCACTTTTTGTTGCTTATTAGAGTATATGAAAGAGCACGTTGGATGAGGAAAAAAAAATGCTAGAAATATTTCATGTTGCATTATCCTGCTCAGAGATTCGTGACTGGCAGTTGACTACCTATAATCATGCTTAGAAAGCTGCATTCTTTTCTTTCAGTTCACTTTAGCAGAGGGCTTTGGTCACACCCATTAAACAGGAACTGCATTGAAAGAATTCAGCTGTACATAAGGAGACACATCGGGTACTGTGTCTCCTGATGTACATGAGATCAGGATCAGGAAAAAGTATCAAAAAGCACACTAATGAAAAATGTCCAAGTAATAAAGACCCGCAGTTTGTCAATGCTGTCATTTGATTGTTTTGCATATGAAAATTGTATTAGTTTATATGAGGAAACATTTTATTAAGAAATATACAACATGAAATGGGCATTAAACAAAGGATTATTTTTTAAAACTCCAAATTATGCTTATTGTAATAAACAAAATAAATACAAGACCTTATCAAAATGTTTGGAAAGAAAAAATAAACTCTGCAATCACAAGGGTAAAACTTTAGACTAAAACTGTGTACAGAATTAGAATCAACTTTAAAATTATTTCAAGTCTTAGTTTTAGAATGTTTCAAGCTCTTTTTCAAGTTCAGCCATGTGAACATTGCAATATAACTGACTCATTTTTATACCACTCAATATTTCCAGGATCCCTGTGTCCTTAAATTAGTAAAACATGTTAGCCTTCCTACTACAAATGTACAGTTATAGGTACTGTACCTCCTCTACTAGCTAGGCATCAGCCATTGATGACTGAAGAACACATATCTGGTCAAAACTTGAAAATATACATAAAACCAAATGAATCTCAGAACAAAGAAGTAACAAAGAGTAAAAGCAAATGAAATGCGATGCATTCATAATATTCATCTGGCATATTTTCCAGGTAATCCAGTTCTTCTTCACTAACAGAGAAAAGTTATTCCACAATGAAAATAATTAGTTATTTCACAAAGAAATACCATTAGTTTAACTTCAAAATCTAATTAAAGAAACAGCTCACTACTATCAAATGAGAACAATTAAATTCATATAAAATTTCAAAAAATGTGTCTTAGCACCATAAATTCAAGGAGAGCTTAAGTGGAAAGACTTCATTAAGACACTTGCCAACCCTACTACATAGCATTATTTGCAATTTTGATTCCTGCTATAACAACACATTTTTAAAATCCTTATCATGTTCCCTGTGGCATGGAAAACATTCCATAGCAGAAGCTGTTTCAATGTTTTATTGCTTAGCCATAATATCTGTTATTACTTTTAGACAACTCCTTTCTAATTATTTCCTTAAGTAATGTTTCCATAATTTTCTGATACATTTTCATACCAGGAAAATAATTTTGATTTGGTGTCTGACTCACTCATCTTTTTTTTTCCTGGAAGAGAACCAAGAGACACTGAATGAAGTGAAACACAAAATGGAACATTATGATGCACTAGGAAAGTAAATGTCCATCTCCCTACTGATTACTTATTGAAAATATTATACTTGGGCTGTTTTCTATATTATTTTCTATATTATTTGATATCTACCACTCTTAATCTACACAGAAAGGAATGTTTCTGTGCATATAATACATTGTTCAACTCAAGTATTCAGTTTGTTGTCCAAGTACAAAATACCCAATCTGCTGTCCATAACTGTCAAGCAGCAGCCAAACAGCAAATAAAAAGCTGTATTCACATTGTGGTTAGACTGCTGACTTCTGAGATTATATGTATGAAGTCAGTTTGCTGTAGGTGAAGTCCAGCAGTTTAATCTCACATGTCACTGACTCTGTGGTTTGTAGCAGACTGTCATCATATGCTGCTATGTCTCCTTTTATTCTATAATTTGCTAAGGGCATACCTATTGGAAGTTAGGACAGACATGGAGACTTCTATTCAGGGTTTGACACTGATGTGGACTTACAATAGGTTAGAGAATATCAGCCTTCATTAAAAGAGAGCCCTTACTTTGACCATTTTGTTTCTGGTTATTTTGTGGATGTCTGAGGTAGAGGTCACATGCACCTTTACCCTCTGCAGAGTGAATAGTTTTACTAGCTAGGTCCTCCTAGGAGAATGGCTCTGTCACTGTTAGGAGTTCTGCAAGAAGTTTCTGATGAGACATTAACATTCAGTTGCCTTTCTTCTGCTGTCATCCCTGCAAAGGAGGATTTTGAAGTTGAACAATCACTCTTAAGTACTACAGCTTAATAATTGCCAGGAAAAATACTTACTTTACTATTGTAAGTATTCTATGCTCTTTAAGTCAACATTTCTGAGAGATGCTCAGAAAAAAAAGAATAATCATTTGAGTACACTGAATATGCCTAGCTATAATCTTGTTACTAATGTTTACTAAATGAGAAACTGGTCATGGAATTCTACAGTATGGACTGATAACTGTTTATAAATACTCCCCTGTTTATCCTCTTTTACAGCAGCTTTTTCTTGCAATGCAAAGGAGCACCAGCATGTCCTTCCAATCTGAAATGTTTATTACTGCAGCCTGACACCATGCAGTTCACTATACTGTAGTGAAAGTACTATCAGCTGCCTGAATAAGTCATAGAAAAATAACAAAATTGCAGGGTGACAATAGAAAGCACATAAGCAGTTGATAATCTCTGACAATACTCACCCCTAAGCTAGAACTGTGCGAATTATTATGGCAAATAAAATTGAATGCCTACAATGCTCCAGGACTAAATGATTTATGTTCCCTATCTTGTGTTTTAAAACTGAAGAGTCTGTAGAGGTAATTGATCATTT
>NC_056728.1:809915504-809948004 GCF_019279795.1 Protopterus annectens | reverse complement strand
TCAGCTAACTTTTTACCGCAGGCTTCTATCTGCCTACTAGTGTTTTTCTTTTGTGAGTCTTTATTTATATTATAATTGTAAGTTATCTGTTCATTTGTTAGTATTTTCCCTTTCTCTATAAGTTGATGCCAGAAGAGTAATGATTCTTTCTTGAATAGATTCATTTTAGAGATTTGGGATGTGTCTTGAATAGTGGGTGTAAAAGCTGCAGGGAAAATAAGAAAAATCCAAGAATTAATATTTGGTATCTTGTTTATATATGTTTTGAACACTGATAGTATAGTGCCTATATAGTTTGATGGCAATTTATTGATATTATTCTTTTTCCCTAAAAAATAATATTTTAACATCCATATAAGGGGTGATGATGTTACAGTTAAATTGTCTTGTATATGATTGTAATTAAATTCTATGTAAATCTGCTCATGCGCTTGTTTCCATATAGGTGTGTATGCATTATTTAACCATAATGTTATATTTTTAATAACAGAGGAGGTAATATATAAATCAATATCCGGTGAATTAATTCCACCATCTTCCTAATCTGGTAAATGCTTATTTAAGGCTATACGGGGTTTATTTAGAAACCATAGAACATTTAAAATTAGTTTATTGTATCTTTGAATAATATATTTGGGAGGTGGCAATGAAAATTTTTTTTATTAAGTATAATATTTTGGGAAATAGGATGGCTTTAATAAGATATAATCTGTCTGCTGTTGAAAAGATGTATTTATTCCAGTAACCAATTGTTTGTTCTATTTTGTCTAGTATGTTATTATAGTTAAATATTAGAGAATATGTTAATTCATTGAGTAGATTTATTCCCAGGTATAATAATTTGTTTTCTGTTACTATATATTTGGAAAATCTTTTGTTTATATATTTTTTACAGTTATAGGGCATAATTTTAGTTTTGTTTTCATCAAATTTTAGGCCTGAAATATTTTGAAATGTATTCATGGAGTTAAATAGAGCATTCAAAGACTCATTGTCATCTGAAAGAGTTAAAAGTATGTCATCAGCAAATAGTTGGATTTTAAGGTTTAACATTTTATTAATACATATGCCCTTTATGTTATTGATTGATCTGATTTGATTTGCAAAGGGTTCTATGAGTAATACAAATAACAATGGTGATAAAGGGCACCTTGTTTAGTTCCCTTTTTGATTGTTATAGGGCCTGATCTATGTGATCCTAGTTTAACATATGCAATAGATTTTTCATATAGTATTTGGATAAGGTTATTAAAATTAGAAGCAAAGTTATATTCTTTTAAAACTAGTGAAAGAAAGTTCCAGTTAACAGAATCAAAAGCTTTATTAATATCTAATGAGATTACATTTAAATCTAGGACTCTATGTTTGCTATAGTCTAGTAATGTTAGTATTATTTTAATATTATCTGAAGTGTTTCTTCCTTTAATAAAACCTGTTTCATCTTTGTGAATTAAGAAAGGAAGAAAGTGTTTGATCCTATCTGCATACATAGCCATAAACATCTTATAGTCTATACTGAGTAATGATATTGGCCTATATGAAGAGCACTGCTTCTTATCTTTATCTGGTTTGATAACTGGAGATATCAATGAATATTTCCAAGAGGGTGGTATGTTTAAATATTTTTTGGCTATATCATATACTTTTAATAGAAAGGATATGGCTTGATTGGGTATTAATTTATACATTTCTGGTAGCATATTGTCTGGGCCAGGTGCTTTATTTGTCTTGAGCTTTTTAATTTGTGATTTTAATTCTGTCATATTGATTGGTTTGCTTATAATGTCTATTTGTTCTTGTGTTAATTTAATATGAATATTATTTTCTAAGTATTTTTTTATATCCTTGGTAGGTGTATCTTGGGTGTTTAGGGAATTATCAAAGTTAAATTGAAGTCTGAATGCTTCTAAAATATAATTTAGATCCATAACTCTTTTATTAGTATTAGGAATAAATATTTATTTTATTTGTTTAGATTTGATTATTTTTTTTGTTCTATTAAGTGTCTCAGGTATGCTGGATTAGTAGAGTATGAGTTTATTTTTATGTTTTCTAAGTTAATCATAATCTTATGATGTAACAATTCTTTATACTTCTTATTGATTTGTGTAAGTTCTTGAACTTGAGTAGTATTGTCCTTTTGTATTTCTAGTTTCAATTCATCTGCTTTGTTTTGTAAGTCTAGCATACCTTTATTCCATGACTTGCTTTTATTTATGTACCAGGATATTTTCCCATATGTAACTACCTTTAATGAATCCCAGACATATATTTCTGAAATATCCTCTGTGTAGTTTATTTCCAGAAAGTTTTTGATTGTTTCTTCATAACATTCTTTAAATTCTGTCAATTTTGTGATATAGGAAGGTATCCTAGTAATGGGATTTGAATGAAAAGGAGTAAGTTCTATCTCAAAGACTATGGCATTATGATCAGATAAGGGACAATTTATAATTTTGACTTTGTCAATTTTTGTTATTAGGTCATTGGCGACATATATTCTATCTATTCTAGAGTTAGTTCTATATCTATGAGAATAAAATGAAACGATTAGTGAGTATGGTTCTGCAAATTCGTTTATATCTTTTAAATATAGTGTATCTATAAATTTTAAAAGCACATTGGAGATAGATTGTTTTCTTCTTTTAGATTTAGAATCTGTATCTTTTTCATTTATTATACAGTTGAAGTCTCCTGCCAATATCAGGCTACCCTTAGATGAATTATCTCTTCAAAGTGCTGTTTAACTGTTCTTAATCCTAATCCTGGAATCCAATATAGATTTACTAAAGTATAGATTCTCTTATTTAACTCTATTGAAGCTAGACAAAACATACCTGATGTATCTTGATGAGTAGTAATTATTTAAGGTGTTATAGTTGCATTGCAAAGTAGTATAGCTACTCCTCTTTTTTTGTTTTATATTGAGAACTTATTAATACTGTGTAATTATTGATATTTAAGTTGTTTATATCTATATCTAATAAGTGTGTCTCTTGTAAAAAGACTACTTGTGGTTTATGTAAATTTATGTATTTGAATAGGCTTCTTCTTTTATTACTATTATTCAGACAATTAACATTTATGGATAAACATTTCATTTCCTAGTTTTGAGTTTGTTTTATATGTGATTTTATGTGAATAGTGTTTATTTTTTATTCTATCTTGGATGAAGAATTTAAAAAATGTTTTTACTGTATAGTTTATGCATGTTTCTGACTGACACCAAAGTGATAATTAAAAACAATAAAACTTCTGAACTTGTAATTCCTAACCTTAAAAACCATTCCCTATCATTATGAGGTAATATACATCTTTGTTTGGTTAGTGAATCTAACCAAATAAACTTTCTACCCTCACAAATAATGTTTGGATCAGTTTCTCTTATCCTCTTAGTTTTAAATAAAGACACTTAAATAATATATGAAAATAATATAATCAGCTAAAATATGTAAGTATATTCTTTTTCTCTTTATATTATTGTAATTCAGTAATGCTTGTTTCTAATCAGGTTTCATAAAGGTAGAAAACATTTAGACTAAGGTAATATCAGTTCAAAATATTTTAGAGTATTAATAAACATGTTCTCATGTTCAACAACATTTTTCACAGAAAAAATATATATATATATATATATATATATATATAGAGAGAGAGAGAGAGAGAGAGAGAATTATATACTCTGTGAAAATCTAAACAATTGACATATAAATGAGTCCCTGCCTACAAAATCAATTAAGCAAGGTTTAATTAATGTCCTAAAATGGGAGGAAGAGGAATGATAGCAAGGTTATGGGTTATTTAGCTTTATGGAAGAATTAGTGTGGCTGGGATGAAATGAGCCCATAACAAAAGCCTGCACTGTCCCCATTATATTTCCATCTTTTGGATTTAACCACATCACCATTAGGTAGGGAGAGTATGTTTAATGTATAAAAGGGAGAAGTAGTCCCCAGGATTTGAACATCAGTGCTGAATTCCCAGATATCTACTGTGCAAGTCATACACTGTTCTTAACAAATATCATGTCTGGAGAAAAGGATGTTCCTTAATGAATGTATCACCAGAGCATCTTGGGTGAAAGGCAAATACAACATTTTATAGTCATGTTATTAGCATGAGAATTTATTTTTTGAATGTTTGGGACATATGAAAGAAGAGGGCAGTTGAGCTACCACCTATTCAACTCCTGTAACTAAACTGAATTTGCTAAACTGGTCATCAGAAGAAAAGACCTGGCAGACTCCAACAATCAGTGATAGTCAAATCATATTTTTTTTTTCTCCATTGAAAAAGGAGGGGGTTCTACCCATTCAGACTTTCACTGTCAAAAAAGCAATATACATATACAAACATAGATGCATACATATATGCATAACTAACTAAAACCTTATTTGTTATTAATTAACAAAACACAAATAAATAAATAAAGGTGTATATATTATTCATTGGTAACCAGTGAAATCTACTTTTTTGTTATTTCATATACAAGCCAACATTAAGTTCCTTTCTGCTGAGTGACATTACATTTCTGTTGCTTTTCTGTGTAAAATGAGCTACACAGAAAGTCATCAGCTTCTGATTTGCTTCTCAGGCTCATTTAATAACCCTATTATTCACCCCCATATCTAGTGTCAGTGAAGATTGCTTTAATTCTCTATATTGGTGAAGTAAAACATTTACAGCATCTTACAGCAGCAGAATGAATTGAGTCTCCCTCAGGTGTTCTTGTATGCATATACACCTATTGCAACTTTGTGATAACTACTGAGGCAATTTAGGGGAAGGGGAATAGAGGGGATAAAAATGTTATGGCAGCTAGCAGACCAATTTTGTGATAAAAAGTTATCATATATACATTAAAAAATAGAGGAGAAAGGAACATGTATACTATGAACACACGATCTGGGTGGTGAGTGAGGGTGGAGTTTAAAATGAAAGTATGCAGAGAGAGAACGCAATATTAGTGTCATCCAGAACATGGACAATTCAAGAAAGGCTTAAGGAAATGCTAATTTATGAACATCAAGATTGTAGTTTAAAAATGTATTGTCTTACTAATGTATATCTCTCTGCGTTTGTTTTAAAATTGCATACTTCTCTCAAAATGCTGTTCTCTGTGCAGTTAAGAAGTTAGTGCATCTCTGCGTTTGTAAAATAAGGTGGAAAGTACTTAATATAAACATGTAATACATAAAAGCAATGTGGTTCCTGATAATTTTCAGTGCCACAACTATATCGTTGCCCCAACAACGGAAAAGTACAGAGGAATGTCTTGTGGCCGTAGGTGTATAAATTAAAAAAAAAAAGAAAATGAAATGAGCATGCTTCCTGGATGAGCGTCAGTTAGATAAAGCCAGGGGATGATGCACATAAGCAAAAACATGAAAAACATCAACAATATATGGACCTTGTGCTTCTAATACCATTCGTGACTGTAAGGCTGTCTCGAGAACCAAGCGGGAAAGGGTATATTTTTTTTTTTTTTTAATTCTGGCAAGATTAATTACTATTCATGTGACTGCTCTAGCCTGCTCTATAGATTTCACATTACAGAAAATGCATTTCAAGCATACTACGATATACACTATCACATGGCGGAACATAACAGGACATTTAAACATTGGCAGAACTGTCACTGAACTCCGGATGTCCAGAACCACATCATATTCGGCTTGAAGCCACAAAACACCATGGAGAGCAAATTCTGCCTTGCTCTACATCAACATAGACAAATGAACCAAAACAAAACAGTTTTAAGGCTATTTAAATTAGTCTTATGATAATGCCAGACTGAAACACTTCATATTAATCATGACACATTCCCTCCCATCTCTGCTGTTTACCCAAACAAGAACACTTTTGTCTTTTAGAAAAATATGTAGTCAGAGATATAACTGATAACAAAGTTTACAACAGGACTTACTATACTATTACGGAATACAACTATGAACTAAATAGAACATTATATGTTAATGAAGACTTTATATGTAAGAGAGAAGAAAACAAACAAAACTATTGAGAACTTTGCTATGTGTTGCTTAATCTGTTTAAGAAAATTAATATATTAGATGGATAAATAATAAAATATTAAGTAATATTTAAATTATGCTTAATATACTTGAGTGATTGATTTAAATGTACTTGAATTTATATTAACTTTAACATTTAAAGTATAATAGAAAACAGTACCTCTTTCATATTGAGTTGAAGACATAAAGAAGTTTTCTTTTGTTGTTTGTATTATTATTTAAACTTTTACAGAGTATAGAACATATAAGATTATTTGTCCTTTAGTTTTTTTTTTCTTTTGTTCAACAGTCTTCCAGTTGTTTACTTCAACATTTCTCTTTGGAGTACTAATTGCCCAGTCCATAGATTCTTCCTGTGTTATGATGTTATTGTTGGTAAGGTATATTATTGCTGACTCTACTGTTTCAAAGACTTTTATTCCATTTGGTAGGAAAATTCTTAGCCTTGCTGGAAATAAAAGATGCGTTTTGAATTGTTTTTTTCTTCAATGCTTTTATTATTGGTAGACATTCCTTTCTTTTTGAAACCACCTTTATAGAGCAATCATTGTCAAATCTGATTAATGTATCATTGTATTTGATGGGAGAATTTGCCCAAGCATTTCTTAATATCAGATCTTTATCTTGTGTAGAAAAAAGTCTCACAATTATGGACCTCGGTTTGTTCTTATTTGGAGAAGTGTTTCCAGTTGTTGCTAGTGATCTATGTGCATGTTCTATACCATATGAAAGAGCTTCAGGTAATTTTGCTACATTTGGTATCCAGGTGGTAAGAAAGTTTATCATATTGTCCCCTTCAGAGTTTTCTGGTAGATCATATATTCAGATATTATTTCTTCTTGTTCGATTTTCCATATCACCAATCTTTTCTAGTAGATATGTATTCTGTTGTAGTACGAATTCAGTTTGTTGTTCTTCTATTTGGACTCTGGTGTCAATGTCATTCAATGACTGTTCAATAAGTGATATCTGTCCTTTCTGCTGAGTAAACATTTCCTGAAGTTGTTCTAGTTGTTGTGAGCACTTTTCTTTAAAAGTATCTATTTTATTGTCCATCTTGTCAATTTTAATTGTGAGTTCCTGTATATTTGTTATAAGAGATTGTAGATCATTTTTGAGAGAAGAGTCTTGGGCTGAATTCCTTAGATGACTCATATTGTAAAGCTGCTATTGGTGCTGATTTGCCAGTAATTAATTTGACAGGAATTATTAAAGTTCTGACAATGAAAATTCTCCTGTAGATGCGCGAAGTTATTAAAAATAAGTTAGTAGTAAATATTTCTTCAAATTAAATATTTTTTTGTAAAATTCCTGTCAGGAATAGCAATGAGGTAAGAGAGCTGAAATGAAGTGCAGCTATCAATTCAGCATCATAGCCACGCCCCACATCTTCATTTATTAAAACTAATAATATGATTACTTTACCAGAAGATATGGATTGGATGTCATCTTCTCTCAAGAGAACAAAAAAAACAAATGTCTGGCCAGATGTCAAAAAGAAGAAACAAAAGACTGATACTGTTACAGCCAAATATCTCAAAGCATCTACTATGATATGAATTATTTTAACATTACTTTAAAGGACCGATTTTACTGCTTGGAATTTTAAAACAAAGGTAACTAACTACTTGAATCTTTGTCTATATTTTTTGAAAATAGATGACACATGAGAGTTTTCACATTACCTCAGGTATGTAAAACAGGGTACTTTTCTTTCACAGAAGGAGGGTTATATAGCACATAAAATATTTATGCTGTAAATCAACATACATAGTATATGTGTATTTTCTCTTAATTTTCTATTTTCTTTCTCTCTTCTCATTATTTATTTTAACTTCATCTTGTCTCCCTTTCTAAATTCTCTCCTATTTACTATACTAATATAGTCTGTGTATATTTAATAACTCACTATCTATACATAGATAAATAATAGTCTAAAATAATCTAGTTTTAAGGTAGACTAACTGGAATAGTGAACTTAATTGTTATTACAATATTTATTGGATTAATGATAGTCACTGCTATGCTTATTGGGATTGGGGACATGTTCGTGATTAACTCTGAAATGTTCCATTCATGTACATATGTCCTTTGAATTATTTCCTTTTAGTATTAACAAATACATAAATAAATGAGGAAAAAATGTAGTGTTGGTTAAGAGAAGTGAAGCTTTCTTCACATTCTATTTGCATTGCCATAACAACAGTAAACAACTACTGCAGTTTCTAAGGACACTATGAATCTGCGAAGTGCATTTCGCCTCACAGATAACAAATAATAAGAAAAAGTAATGTTTAGTTATTAAAATGAAAAACAATCTAAATGAGGTAAAATAAAGACATAATAGAACTATTTGCCTATATTTTATGATTTATCCTCATAGGATTACATATTCCTGGAAACAACTGAAATGTCCCCAAACTACATGTGCACTGAAATGTAACTGCTTGATTAAAAAGTATTACTCATTTTAACATGCTGATTCCACAAGCTGTCTGCTCTGTAAAAGTTACATTTTATATGTTACTTGAATCTGACAATCTCTAGAAAACATGAAAAGATACATATTACTTTTTGCAACATGTTATTTTTGCAGTTACCTCACACTATGTACAAACTCACTTGGCAACTGATTTAAAATATCAGTTTAAATATTACATGTGCTCTTGAAATGCTATTGACATTTTGACAAAATATAATGTGAACTGTAAAATGAATGACTTGAAAGAAGTGAAGTAATGCATAGATTTCAAAGACAGTTTTTGACACTACAGTAAAAGTAAAAATGTATATTCACAAGGAAGTATTGAAATGTTTTAGTCTTCCAGTTAAAATAGCTTACCGTCAACATTTTACAATATCAAAAAGTTTGAAGAGCTAGAGTATTACTATTCTTTGTCTTTATAATGATTATTAGACAGATGTTAGACTCTGCTTAGTTTAATGAATTGTGACATATGTTTATGAGGAAAAGTGGACTCGATTACTCACATTGGACTACACATTCCTGGCAACTAAACTGAAATGTTCCCAAATTATTTGTGAATTTAAATGAAACTGCCTGATTAATAAGCATAATTTACTTTAATAACCTGAATCCATAAGCTATCTGCTCTATATATGCTACATTATATATGTCACTTGCATATGACAGTCTCTAGATCACACGAAAAAATGCATATTATTTTTGCAACATGCTATATTTGCACTAACCATGCATTCTAAACTAACTCAATTGGCAACTGACAAGTTATTTATTTGAAACATTGGTCTAAATACTAATTGTGGCCTTGAAATATTGTTGCCATTTTGGCAAAACAAAACCTGAATTGAAAAAGAAATGATTTGAAGAAGTGAAGTATTGTACATATTTCAAAGATAGCTATTGACAGTACAATATAAGTAAAGATGTATACATGCAAGGAAAATTTTAAATGCTTTATACTTTTAGTTAAAATAGCTTATTGTTAACTTTTTGCTTTATCAGAAAATTTAAAGAGCTAGGGAATTATTACTAATTTGTCTTTATAATGTTTACTAAAGTGATGTTAGTCACTGACTTGTTTAATGGATTGCGAGTCATGTACAAGACAGACTACTGAACATTGTTTCTGTTTATCTATGTTTGCTGAATTTTTTTATTAGTACTGATTTAAAACAAGGGAAAGAAAGGGAAGGCAAATCTTTGTTTTGGTCAAGGAAGGAGAGGCTTAAGAGTATTGTAACTGCCCCAAAAACTCTCTAAAATACTCTAAATACTATTTGATTAATACTTACCTAAGGTAAGTCTTGATTACCATATAGGTACCTTCACATTCATTCTAGACCTGATGTGATTACTCATTCTGGAAGCAGGATGTGCTCCATGCAGGATGGGAATTGTCAGGGTGATCATAGTTCATTCATAGACTCTACTTTGTAAATTTAGAAATATGTAACAGCAATGTACACTAGAATGTAGAGCGCCTCTACTCAGAGTCAGGATACCACTGATAAGCCATGTCTTTTCATAAGTGTAAGTTGACGCTGTGAGCTGAAGAGTGGGAAAGTAAAGGAAGACAGTAGACCTACATACATTCATATTTCATTGGGAATCACTCATTGTCTCCTGTAGAGTCCTTTTAGTCAAATTATTTTAGTAATAATCTATTTGTTGTTGGCTTATTTAGTGTATGCTCCTCTGTTGCATTTAATTTGTCCAAAATGACATATCTGACATGTTTGAGATCTCTTAAGGATAACTAAATATTGGATATTTTCTAAGTCAGCATAATAATTGTTTACACTACTAACATTCCATCCTGATATATAAAATACTATAGAACAATAATAGAATAATATAGAATTTCATATCTCTTTTAAGAAAATTCTCCATATAATAATTTAACGTATGGAGCTCAGTTGATATTGTAGGTTAAAGGTATGAGTGATAATCCAATAGATCTATCTTTATCTTTTGGATTCGGAATGACTTTCATTCCATGTTTAATGGGAAATTCATATTTACTTGTATTTTATACTTTAGAATTAATGTTTTATAGAAGTACTTTTTTAAGCCTGACTAGAATTTTACCCTTCTTAAATTTAAAGAAGAAAGAACATTAAATTACACTCCCAAGTTTACACACATAAAAATAACATCCAGTGTTATCAGAAAATATGGTATAACCACTATAATTAAAATAATACAAAAAAGAAGCAAAAGGTTTCTTCCAACAATAACTTGAAATGGATTTAACATTCTTATCATTAAATACTAATGGCTTAAATAATGCAAATAAAAGATCAAACTTACTAAAATATTTAAATCTGAATAAGGCACAAGTAGTATTTCTCCAGGAAATGCATTTTAAGACTAATGATAGCTTTATTTGGAACTCTAAGGACTATACAGTCTTAGCTCAATCCTCCTATAGAACAAAGACAAAAGGAGTATCAATTCTCTGGAAGAAAAACATAATCACTCCAAAAGCTATTTATAAATATGAAAACAAAGAAGGTCTACTAGCATTTGTTATAATTAAATTTAATAACAGGATATGGACCTTAGCTAATCTATATTGGTTCCCAGGAATTGGAGCAGGAACAGTTAAAAAACACCTTGATTTTATTTCTAACAATTATAAAGGAAATATTATACTGGGAGGAGACTTTAATTGTACCTTAGAAGCTTCTGAAACCACCAAGAAGCCTTTTCACATAGCAACTATTTCAAAATCCTTAAAAAAATGGATTGATTCATTTCATTTCATTTCATTTAATAGACACTTTTAAAGTAAAATATGATGCATCCTTATTATTTTCCCATAAAGACCATGGATTTGGAACACAAACCAGAATAGACAAATTATTCTTAGTTCAAGATTTACTAACAAAAATCCTTAACTTCTCAATAGTTCCATGCTCCTTCTCAGATCATGACTCTCTGATAATGAAGCTCCAAACAGAGTTTAAACCTTTAATCCTCTCAACTAGAATTCCATCATATATCACGAAAATTAAAGAATGTAGACCCTGGATGTTGTCAGAACTACAATTATTTCTTGAAATTAATAATAAAACAGAAATCAATAGAGTCATGATTTGGGACTCATTAAAACATATTTATTTGGTAAGACCCTTAGATGGTACAAAAACAAAGTTAGAGAGTGGGAATCTGAATTATTAGACTTGCAAACCAGACTCTTGACAACAAAATCTAAAAAAAAATCAGAATTGTCCAGAAGTCAATAAAGAAATAGAGGAATTAAATATATATATTAAATATAATGAAATTCTAACACACAAAATGTGTCTAGCCTTGGAAAAATTAAAAATAAACTCATTAGCCACCTCCCCCATATATCTACATAACTTATCTACAAGAATTAAAATATAATCTAAAGCAAATAACATTAGTAGTATATATCATGAAATGAAAGGGGAAAAGTATCAGATAAAGGAGACATCCTTGAAGCATTTAGGTTCCATTATACGGAACACTTCAAAAAAGAAGATTTAGATACCAACCAAATAAACTTAGATACAAACCTTATCAATATAAAAAAAATCCCGAAAACTTAAAACTAGACCTACAAAAACTTATATCCTACAAAGAAATTGTTGACAAGATAAAAGAAGGTAAATCTAAGAAAGCTCCAGGGATAGATGGTATAATTATGGAAATTTACAAACTCTTCCCTTCAACATTAATCTCCCTTTTACATAAAACTTTGCTAGAAGTCCAGTCAGAAGCAAAAATACCACCCTCATGCAAATATTCTCTCATAACACCAATTCTAAAAGATAATAAACCATCAGACCTCATACAGACCTATATCATTACTGAATAATGATTACAAAATATTAATTTCAATCCTAGCTAACAGAATGAAAATCCCACTTTCAAAGACAATTAATAATGATCAAACTGGATTTTTATATAACAGGCACACACATGATAATATTAAAAGGATACTTATTCTTATAAATTATTTGAATAAAGAAGATAGATAAACACTTGAAATCAGGTTAGACATAGAAAAAGCCTTTGATTCCCTCAATTGGGAATATCCATTTAAAACTTTAGCATTATTTGAATTTCTTCCTCCCTTCATCTTATTACTAAAAACATATATATTAATAACTTAGCCTACATTAAATTAGGTCTTTTCACCTCAGAATCTATCCATATAACAAAAGGTACTAAACAAGGATGCTCCCTTTCTCCTATTTTATTTGCTTTGGCTATAGAAATACTTGCAGAAATAATTCTAATAATCCAAGAATAAAAGGAATAGAAGTCTATGACCAGTACATATCTAAAATAATGCTTTTCGCTGATGATATTTTATTAACCCAATCAAACTCCAGAGAGTCATTAGGAGAACTAGAAGAAGTAATGGAGAAATTGTATAAGATTTCAGGTCTATGCTTTAATAGATCAAAATCAAAATTTCTATTTTTAAATAAGAAAAAAGACCTACAAGTTACAGATAAATCCATCATAGGAAAACAAGAACTTACGCTAAATTATTTAGGAATAGTGTAATACAAAAATATAAACTAAACAATATTAATAAATTATAAAAACATTATTGAAACAATAAATATATATATAGAAAAGTGGAACAAAATTATATCAACTTTTGAAGACAAATTGCAATTAATAAAAAATAGTTTTATTGCCAAAAATACTATATGTAGCATTAGCAATACAGTTAATTCCTGAAAGATGCATTCTTAAAGAAATAAACTCATGTTTAATAAAATGTTTATGGTATCCCAAAAAGAATATAGTAGCTCTAACTCATTACATTAGACCCTGGAAACAAGAAGGATTGAACTTCCTACCAGAAATAGAAACATATATAAAAGCATCTGTGCTTAAAGCTACAATAGACTGGATAAACCCAAATTATTTTGCCAACTGGAAAGAATTAACAATGGCTATATTAGCAAATGAATTTAATCTGTTAAAAAAAATTAATAGTAGACAAATCAAGTAAACCCTGGTACATACTATGCATAAGTATACAATATAATATAACAAAACCTTCTAAAACAACACCGATTACTCATTACATCCATTCCTTTAGGAAACTTATCAATGCAAACATAGATCTAAAACTTTGGTTTGACCTTTTAACCCCATTTACCATCACTAAGAACTTTCCTCACAAAATATATAGGAAAACAATAACCTCCTGGGAACAAAATGGATTCTTATGC
Source organism: Protopterus annectens (assembly GCF_019279795.1). NCBI lineage: Eukaryota > Metazoa > Chordata > Ceratodontiformes > Protopteridae > Protopterus > Protopterus annectens. The sequence continues at coordinate 809,934,262 of NC_056728.1, read as the reverse complement.
TGGTTTCAATGTGTAAATAAATTAAATGTTTTAGATATACATATGATAAAAACTGCTTACAATATTCCAACACAGGACTGGTTAACCTTACAAAGCATTCTAATGTACACTCAAGATTTATGCAGATTAATTAATAACTCATCATTTAAAGATATTCCAAATCTAATACATTTTCTGTATGCATTTATATATAATAGTTGTGAAAAGAAAAATGCCATTTCAAATCTATATAAAGAGTTAATAACATATAAAACAATTCCCAAACCATCATACTGGCAGTTCTTAACAAAAGGTCAGTCATTGCAGTTAACAGAAGAAATTAAAAGTAACATCTTACCATCAGTTAATTACACCTCTAGCACACAGTACTAGAAAATATTTAACTGGAAATACTTACATAGAGCATTTTTAACACCAGATAGAATTAAAAAGATCAGTTCTATTAAAAATGTTTTTTGCTGGAGGTGTGAAAAGTCAAATAAAGCAGACTGGATTCATATTTTTACGAATGCAATAAAATTAAATCATATTAGAATAGAATTGATCATTTTTTACAAGCTTTATTTAATGAATCCTTTACCTTAACTAAAATATTGATAATACTAAATGTAAATGAAGGTTCCCTACCTGAATAAGAGAAATATATATTTGTTATGGACAATACTTGCTATATCTAGAAATTGTGTAACCAAAAGGTGGAATTCAAATACACCCCCAACCTTGGAAGAATTCTACACTTTACTGAAGACAACTGCATCCCACAGTAGTGGTGCTGCGGTAGCATTGTCGCCTCACAGCAAGACGTTGTCCTGTTCGATTCTCAGCTAGAGCGTCTTCTGTGTGGAGGCATGTGTGAATTGGTGTGCCTTCGTTGAAGGTTGTGCATCAGGGCTGGTTACTCTGTATGTAAAAATCCACTACCAAACATTAGCAGACCGGAGTTCTGCTGTGGCGACCCCTATAAGCCGAAAGACACAACAACAACTGAAGACAACTGCATTGATGGAAATAAAAATCAAAGAACTATGAATCTATCCCAGGACATTGGCAAATAATCCTTGGAAAAAAGATATATCTTTGTTGGACACTTTGCAATAATCAGTATTGTATCTCTGATAACTGATCTGTTAATTCTATATTTAATAACACAGTTTATACAATTAAAAGTCAGGCTATTGCAAATATTGTATATAGTTTAAAATTATATTTAAAAATATTATGTAAATGTTATTTTAATTGAAAATAAAAAAATATTTGAGAAAAAAAAGGTCACTAAACCAATGAAAAACTCAAGGCACAACAGAACAGGAGAGACGCAATATATGCATGTTAATGGCAATCCACAGTAAAACACATAAAATCCACAATGAAGTCAATGAAACACATAAATCCACAATGAAATAAGCACTTTCATCTCTGCCAAATCAGAGACTTCTTCAGAATAAAAACAATTCACATTTTTCTTTCTGGTTTAAATAAGAATGCACATATAAAAAAAAACACCCCGTACCCAGCATTTTACCAATCAGTAAAAATATGTCATTACAAATCAAATTAATATTCATAAGATACCTTCATAAATAATTAAATAAAATTATTAATAATAATAATAATAATGTTACATAGGAAGAATAATACTACCTCACTAGTTATCTAGACTCATCTTTGTATGGGTTTTAGTTTAAGAAAACATGCAAGAGAAAATGAATCATTTAGCCCAGGCCACTGTAAAACATTGGTTCTTAACTGCCATAGGGCTTCTTGTTTTTCTAGAAATAGTGTCCAAGGGCCACCCCTTACATCTGGTACAATGACAGGATAACAAATATGAAAGAATGATCACTGAATTCCATACAGAGCCTAGCCAGGATGTTTGTGTCTTTTCTATTTTAATGTCCCTCAGGTGTTCATAAATCTGATTCTTCATTTTTCTCTCTGTTTTTCCTATATTCAAACAGGGACATTTTATACATAAGGCACAATAAACGACTTTCTCTGAGTTACAAGAACATTTTTTGTTTAATTTAATTGTAATATTATTAATGTTAAAGATAACACCCTTCCTGAATTTAGGCACAGAAGTGGCAAAACCCACATTTATTCATGCTCCCATTTAATGGATCAGTATACATATACTCTAAAATATTTCTAAGGCTTTTTCCTTTTTATAGACAGTGATGGGAGTTTGTCCTACTGATTGTCTCATGTCTTTATTGTTGGCTAGTACAACCCAATTTTTAAATAAAATGTCAGCAACCCTTTTACTACACCTATTGAAAGTTGTAATAAATGCACTACCAAAATTTTTATCATTGTGATTCTGGGTGTTAGGGCAATTTTCATCAACAAAGGAAAGCAGTAGTCAAGGGCCAATTTGTTAGGGCTGCATGCATGTTATCCTTATTCGATAGTTTTTTGAGTGAATGTGATCACCTTAAGAACATGTTTTTAAAAAGGGGTACCCTGTTTCTCTGATAAATTAGGTCATGATTGAAGTTGTTAATACATGTGAAAGTGGTCATTTCAACCCCCTACTTGATCAATACCAACAAGGAAGGGTGAGACAAAGGTCTAGCTATAGGATTAATATGGTTGATAATGGTACACTGCTTGGCTCTGATGAAAATTGCCCTAACACTCAGAATCACAATGATAAAAATGTTGGTAGTGCATTTATTACAACTTTCAATAGGTGTACTAAAAGGGTTGCTGACATTTTATTTAAAAATTGGGTTGTATCACCCATCAATGAAGACACAAGACAATCAGTAGAACAAACTCCCATCATTATCTACAAAAAAAGGAAAAAGCCTTAAAAATATTTTAGAGTATATGTATACTGATCCATTAAATGGGAGCATGAAGAAATGTGGGTCTTGCCACTTCTGTGAATATATTCAGGAAGGGACCATCTTTAACATTAATAATATTACGGTTAAATTAAACAAAAAAATGTTCTTGTAACTCAGAGAAACTCGTTTATTGTGACTTATGTGTAAAATGTCCTTGTTTTTATATAGGAAAAATGGAGAGAAAACTGAAGAATCAGATTTATGTACACCTGAGGGACATTAAAAATAAAAAGGCACAAATGCCCTTGTTAGGCACTGTATGGAATTCAGTGATCATGCTTTCAAACTTGTTATCCTGGAAGTCATTGTACCAGATGTAAGGGGTGGCCCTTGGACACTATTTATAGAAAAACAAGAAGCCCTGTGGCAGTTAAGAACAAATGCATTACAGTGGCCTGAGCTAAATGATTCATTTTCTCTTGCATGTTTTCTTAAACTAAAAGTCATAGAAAGATGAGTCTAGATAACTAGTGAGGTAGTATTATTCTTCCTATGTAACTTATTATTATTATTATTATTAATTTTATTTAAAGAATTATTTATGAAGGCATCTTATGAATATTCATTTGATTTTTAATGACATCTTTTTACTAATTGGTAAAATGCTGGGTAAGGGTGTGTTTTTATATGTGCTTTCTTATTTAAACTAGAAAGAAAAATGTGAATTGTTTTTATTCTGAAGAAGTCTCTGATTTGGCAGAGACAAAAGCACTTATTTAATTGTGGATTTTATGAGTTCTACCTCACAGTTAGACGTTGCCCTTTCAATTCTCAGAGCGTCTTCTGTGTGGCGACATGTGTGAATGGGCGTTCCTTCATTGAAAGTTGTGCGTTAGGCCTGGCAAGCCAGCACGTAAAACTCTACTGCCAATCATTAGCGAACCGGAGTTCCGCTGTGGCGACCCCTAACTGGGAAAAGCCGAAAGACACAAACAAACTGTGGATTGCCATTAAAAACTGTATTGTGGAACTACAGCTGTTTGTTCATATATTGCAGCTCTCCTGCTCTGTTGTGCCTTGTGTTTTTCATTAGTCATCAAAAAGTGGTGAAAATATGGGGCTACAATGAAATTGCGAAGGAGTGGACATCCCTCCAAATTCTGAGAATACAACACCAAAACTGGCCAGGGAGGCTGCCAGAAACCTTACAGCAACAGTGAAGGGGTAGCAGGAATCTCCAGCAAGTACTGGGTGTGTACTACATGTGACAACAATCTTCCATGGTCTCCATATGTCTTGCCTATAGGGTAGGGATGGAAGATGGCAGCAGTTCCTCGCACCAAACAATATCCAGGCCTGACGAAAGTCTGAAATCAATACATCAGGTCTCAAAAAAGCAAGTGGGAAAATGTGTTATGGTCATATGGGGCCAAGATTGAACTCTTTGGCCACAATTCTGACAGGTTTGTATGGCACAATAACACCAATGCAGATCACCACAACAACACCAGCCCCATAGTGAAGCATAGTGATGGCAGTGTCCTGGTTTGGGGTTGCTGTTCACAAGCTGGAACTGGGTCTGTAGGCAAGTTGGAGGGGATTATGAACAGTTCCAAGCACCACTCCCTTGTGACTCCAATCCTTCTGGTGTCTGCCACATAGCTGTGTATGGAGATGAATTCCACCTTTCCTCACAACAATGGCCCAAACCATACATACAAGTCAAGAAAAGGATGGCTTCACCAGAACACATGTAATTTTCTGCACTGTCTCAGCCAGAGCCCACACCTACATCCATAGAAAATATGCAGGGTGACCTAAAGAGGGGAGTGCACAGGAGCTGCCCTTGCAATCTGACATAGTTGGAGGTGTTTTGCAAGGGAGCGTGTACAAACATTGGCAAGTCAAGATGTGCCATGCTGATAGACACCTTCCCAAAAGGACTGAATGCTGTGATTAAATCAAAAGGTGCTTTTACAGAACATTACTTTAAGGATGTGCAACTAGCGTATTGTACCAATTGCATTTACAATATGTTACCCATGATTGATGTGTATGTTCTTCAGTTGGATTGCACAGGTTGTATATCATATGAATTGAGGGAAATGTTATGACCTGCTTTCTGAGGTCTCATGTAATATATCACAAAATCCTGGCATGTTAACAGGGGTGTGTACACTTACTATATCCACTGTAAGCTTGTGAAGTTCTTTGAGTAACCACCTTTGTTTTAACATGCATGTACTGCAGGTTATGCAGTCTGCACCTCAAATTATGATATTAATTAGTGGCACCATTCCATGGGTCATCCCAATAATGTATCAGACAAACACAGGAGTTGTGGGGAACAGACCAAAAATATGAGGCAGACATCTAGACATTCATCAAAACTCTATGTTCTGTAGGAGTTACCACAGTGCTATACAGGTGAACAGCAATAATGTTTAAATGGGTGCAGTGTGTGCTAGGTGAAGCTCCATCATCTGCTAACACCACTCATATATCCTTGAGGTGTATATTAGTAGTAATAGTAAGTGGAAATGGCTACACTGCATGATGCTCACCTCAGGCTTTGTGCCCACTGAGTGGCGCACAGCTACAGTTATCCCGCTCCACAAGGGAGGTTCTGCCTTAGATCCCGGGAACTACAGTCCCATCAGTCTGATAAGCCTGATCTGGAAGGTCATGGAACGCATTATCATGGAACTTATAAACAAAGACATTGGCAACCTTCAAACACTGGACCCCACCCAGTTTGGGTTTGTGAAGGGCCGATCCTGTCTCCTGAATCTGATTGACTTCTTTGAATCAGTCTCTAGAGCTGTGGACGAGGGTAAGGTGGTCCACACAGCCTATCTGGACCTCACCAAGGCCTACGACACCATCCCCCACTCTGGAATCATAGATAAACTTACTAAGCTGGGCATACATCCCTACGTCACTCGATGGGTTGCCAACTGGCTTACTGACAGAACCTAGACTGTAAAAGTAGACGACTCCAAATCCAGATCCAGACAAGGGACAAGTGGAGTACCTCAGGTTTCAGTCCTGGGACCACTCTTGTTTGGCATCTACTTCTCTGAAGTACAGGCCAACACTAAGGGACTCTGTCTAACAAAGTTCGCAGATGACTGCAAACTGGGAGCCATTACTGAATCCCCAAATGATTTGGATATTCTACAAAAGGGCCTTACAGAAACAGATGCCTGGTAACAGAGCCATGGGCTCAAGCTTAATGCCAAGAAAAGCATAGTTATCCTCTTTGGAAAAAAAACACGTACCAATGAATTACCACATAGGTGGCAAGACACTAAACATTGAAAGTGTGATGAGAGACTTAGGGACACAGGTGGACAATGGTCTCACTTTTGATAACCACATCACCACAACAGTCAGGAAATCTTTCTATATGGCACACCTCATCATTAAGGGCTTTTCATCCAGAAAAAAGGAGGTCATTGTCCCACTGTACTCATCCCTCATTAGATCCATTATAGAGTATGATGCCCCATTTGGTATGTACCTCACAAGACATCTGCAACAGCTGGAAAGGCCACAGAAATACCTCACTAAAAGAATCACAGGCATAAAGCAGATGCCATATGCTGACCATCTAAAAAAACTCCAGCTACACTCTGTGGCATATCGTCTACTCAGGTGATCTCTGCTTAACATACAAGGCCATGTCAAACAACAGAGCTGTTGGACATGCTCCACTTAAAGAAATCCCAATCCCTTAGAGCCACACGCTCCAGTGATCTAAACCTTGTCATCACAATGAACAAAACATGCTGGAGGGATAGGTTCCTGACCCAGAGACTCCCCATACTCTGGAATAGACTGCCCATACATGTCAAGCAGAGCTCCTCATTGGCCCTCTTCAAAAGGAACCTTGATGATTGGATGGGAGATAGGAAATTCACCCCGGGCATCATATCAGTCACCCTGCTAGACAGGGGTCCAGAGAAGTAAATATTGTGGGAAGAAATATCCAGGGAATTGTTATGGCTAGGCTTGCATAGACCCTAGGGCTGATAGCCTAGTACCAACCTATGAACCTATGAATCTATGCTGAGGGTCTGCTCAGAGTGTGCATATTATTGTCTGACTGTGTGTCGTGAATGTCCGCAGTTGGCTAATGTGAGGTCTGTGGAATGCCTTTGAGGCACCTCACCTGTATATATATGTGTGTGTGTGTGTGTGTGTGTGTGTGTGTGTGTGTGTGTGTGTGTGTGTGTGTGTGTGTGTGTGTGTGTGTGTGTGTGTGTATACGAACATACCTTATAGTGCAGGTAGTAATTTACATATGTTGCTTTTTCCTTGCAAGTGCACATGGTGGCTGCAGTCCCTCCTGCTCTGATTCTGATGTCAGTGTCTCTGCAGACTCTGACCATGAGGCGATATTCATGAAGTCACTGCAGCCATCTGTGTGCATACTGAGGTCATGGATAGATAGTGGGGGGAGACCTTGACAATCCTTGACCATGGAATATCTGTGCTTGAGCTTTTGGCGGGGGAAGGTCAGCAGCCATGTGGATGTAGGGCAGCACCACAATCAGCTGAGGGTCTATGTGACCATGCACCATCATGTTCCCATACTGGCAGTACCACCAGCACTACTGAAGGGAGTGTGCTGTCCATGCCCCAATGCAGCAGGCCATGGGCATGTGATCCTGGTCAGTCCCAGCAGGGATGCGGATCCAGCAGACAGGAGTCACAATTGGGGACTAGTACTGCATCTGGACTTGGCCCTGATGTTGCCAATGAGACCCCTGGCAGGACCAATTCCAGTGTCCATGGCAGGAGATGGTGAACCCTACACCATGCCATGTACGGCCCACAGCTGTCCAAACTACCCCTGTGTAGGGTGGCCACATGGTGTGACTGTATGCATACACACACACACACACACACACACACACACACACACACACACACACACACACACACATGACCATCAGACAAGTCATCTGCACAAACACACACACACACGCACACACACACACACACGCACACACACACACACACACACACACACAGTATTGAGATTAGAACTCCTACCTATCTAGTTTATTTTACTATAGCATTACGCAGTTATTGCATGCACTACAGTGCTTATAGGGTGATCAGTGTCCAATGGTACTTCTAAGGTGAATGAAAGCAGCAGATCTTGTAAAGTAGGACAATGTGAAGTGTACTGAGTGGGAAGAGTCTCCTAATACTTGGACCTATGGACACATACACACACACACACACACACACACACACACACACACACACACACACACACACAGGAAAGTGACATGAGATTACAAACTCAGCCTCGGTAATGTTACATAGTGGGCTCACCTTTTATCCTGGCATGTGTGACTGTTTACAACTGGTATGCCACTGTCCACAGCAGGTCATCACTGTATGCCATTCAGGGTATCCATGTGTGACTCACTCTGTCTCTTTCCCCCTGTGTGTCTCTCTTTCTATCACTGTCTCTCTCTCTCACTTCCCCACATCTATGTGTGCGTATGCTTGACATATGTTGTTATATGTTGCTCATATGTATGTGTGTGTATCTTACACAACAGATGCAGATATATCACATATGGGCCACATACAGCTAGCTGAGGGTAATCCTGTCTGATATGTGTATGTGTGGGGACAATTGAGGTGTACATAGCTGTCTGTATGCACAGATATATATACACAATACACTCATATATTCCAATGTGGGTTCCAACATGTCCTCTGATTCTCTAAGTGCAGGACCATGCCCAGTGTGACCTACTATAGTTAGGGTGGGACTCCATTCCAGAGACATGTGTACTCCAGTCCAGGGTATTGTGTGCTACAACCATACCTCTCAGGTGTACACAGGACTTTCCTCAGGGTACCTGTTTGGTTTAGCAGACATTTTCTGACATATCTGTAGTCTGAAACTGCAATGTATTGTGTCATTACCTAGTGCCAGACATCCTTAGATCATCACAGTGCTTTACCAGATGAATAGTAGTTGTATGATGCATAGACCAATATTGAGGGCAGCTATGTAAATTCTTGCCCAACAAGGCCATTTGTGAGGTGCAGCTACAGCCAGTGTTGTAATGACACACAGCTGTGTGAACAGTCCGGCAACCTGGTAATATACTGGCTGGGGATTTCCTGCTTGTGTGGTACCTTTTTAACCTGAGATGTCATATCCTTGTGTGTGCATACCTCTGATCTGTACATTTTTTGGCAGGTTGTCCAGGTGTTTGGCTAGATGTTTCATCCTTTCTACATAAACTTGTGTTTTATGGCAAATTAGTTACATATAATTGAAGTGTGATGTTACAAAATAATGCAGACATTACAGTTTCAAAATACATAACCTTCAGGCAATTCCCACTAGTGCAAACCCCTCACCTCACCAACTTTCTCAGTATGTAAGGGCGATATTTACAACACATGCCTATCATGTGCCTTTGTTCCACTTTTCTTTCTGCTCTTGTCCACACATCTTGCTGTCAGAGGTTGGGAGTTATGGGTGTGGGTACAGAGTGCATTCAACTGTGCAGGCATGTCCATTATTTGTAAAAGCAAATATAAGAAAAATGATTATTGAGAATGACCACTGGCAACAATACCACACAACACTTATATTCTCAAAAGTCTTGGCACCTCTGCTACACATCCTTCAAGATGTCAGTAGTATGTGTAGCATATTCCATATATCACTGTGACTTCCATGTATGTCAGTGGCAGAGTAGTGGGTGTCACTGACATGCATAACAGTTGGCCTGCAATTATCTGCACAGGGCCCTGTCAAAGGCAGCACTGTACCTAGGGCAGTACAAGACGACTGCCAGGAGAACATGCTGGCCAGATCCAGACAGTATTAACCACATATACACATAGCTAATTGATCCCTGCATATTGTGGACAGGCAACATGTTTTCATGTGTATTGGTACAGCCCTGCTAATGTGTGCCATGCTGCTATTTCCATGCAAACATATATGTTACTGCATTTGTGTGGGTATATGGAGGGGTGGCACACCTATCCACTGTATACATTTGCACAGACTGTACTGGTATTTGCTTTACATTTTGATTCCATTTACCATACTATTGTGCACTGTGTTGGGGACTGGAGGCATATCACTAAAGAGCCCAGGTCAGATTGTACTGGCATATATTTCAGTTTTAGACATCTTACCCTTCATGGCCTTATTGCAACTGTGGGTCCTGCTGTGCTATCACTGTGTGATTCTGTAGGGATTTAATTCAACATTGCCACCATTTGTGTGCCTTTACCAGACATTTTCCATAGTTTTCTATAGCTGACTTGCTGTGTGGGTGTGAGGGGTGGTTATGCGACCCCCAGCCTGACATCCATGCTTGTGACCTATGACCCCCACTTAGTTGTTTCCACACCTATACTGCAGTGGGATTTGCCACCTTGGGTACTAATGCATAGTGTTTGGAGGCCAGGTTTGGCCAGGCATTTCCTGGTGGCCAACATAGCTGTCAGTTGTGTGCTGCTATCCTAGTAGGCCACCCCATTCCCTTGCATACATACAGCATTACCATAGATATACTAGCAAAACATGCAATTTATTCATTAATTGTTAAGAAGACTGACTTACCTTGTACTTGCAGCAGTTATGAGAACAGTATTTGAGGGCCGCCTATGTTGGATGCACACAGTACACTGCCTAAACATGGTAAGTTACAGGCAATGTGATGTGTGTGTCATACATTTTACTGTGTGTGTGAGTCAGAGAGAGAGGTGTCAGTCCCTGAGGTCCTTACAGTGTCAGTGTGTGTGCTATGTGTTGCATCTTTTCCAAGGCCTGAGCATACTGGGCACACCTCTGTCTGCCTATGGGAGTGGCTCAGGGTCCTCCTCCTGTAAATCCCTCTTTGCCTGTGGAGACATTGTCAATGGTGGTGAGCTGTGTGGCCCTTCTCCATGCTGTTTCTGCTGAAGCTGTTTCCACAGGATCATATTGTGTAGCATGGCACATACTATGAACATGTGTGCACGTGGTTGGAATGTACTGCAAGGCTCCACCAGATATGTTAAGGCAGTGGAACTATGATTTGAGCTTCTCAGACACATGCTCTATAATGATCCTGGTTAGTGCATGTGCCTCATTATGGCATTCTTGTGTGGGTGTTTATGCATTTCTAATGGATGTCATCATCCACGGCTCCAGTGCATAGCCAACATCCCCCACCAGATGGCCCCCACTGGCAAATGCCTGGTATAGTTGTGATGAATGCCAGATGTAGGAGTTGTGATAGCTTCTGGGACTGCGAGCACACACATTCATGATAATGTCCTGGGCATTGCACATGACCTGGCAGTTGATGGAGTGGAAGCCCTTGCGGGTTATGTAGACCCTACCCTGTTCACTGGGTAGTGCTTTGATGTGGATGTGCGTGCAGTCTATGGCACCCAGTACCTCCAGGTATTCTGCTACACTGTGGAAGAGTTGCATATTGCTAGTCCTCTCCTCATGGGTGTTGGGGAAGTAAATTTGCTCACCAGCATGTGTTAGCATGGCATCCAGGAACTGCTGGAGTACCCTGGATGCAGAGGCCTGTTAGACTCCCATCATGTCCCTAGTAGGTCTTTAGATAGTACCTGTAGCTAGAAGTCTTAAGGCTACAGATACCTTGGTATCCACTGGGATGGGATCCCCTCTGTTGGTTCTAGATGTGAGTTGAGGCTGGTACAGCTCAGTGAATTGTAGCCCCTGGTAGGTTACCCTAGGTCTGAACACTCTTCTCCTCCTCCTTGGTCTGTGGTGATTGTCAACATTATCCTCCTCTCTGCCCTCAGCCTCTAGCACATACTGATGGATTAAAGCAATGGCAGCCCATAACATTTTTCCAGTAAATATTCTCCTGTATGTATACACCAATGGTGCAGAGTTTGTGGGAAACAACAGACTGTAAGGTGTTTCCATACTTTATACTGTTGTGCTGCAGATGCTGCCTGTATGATTGGCTGACTATGATACATTCCAGCTCCTGCCTATATTACTCATGCTTTGATTTGGCCACTGTAAGTGTTAGCAGCATTACTAGTAATTTGTGCATGATTGCCTTCATTCTGCCGTTGCCCTTTTTTAATTATTTTTTACTTACATCTCCTCCCACTTTCAGCTATGCAGCCACCTGCCAGCTGTGTTACTGTGTGCTTTGCCTGCCCCATTGTGAGTTACAAGAGTCCCATATTAGTGATTTCTACTTCATTTCTCCTTTATTGTGCTGTTTCCCTTTATTGTTTTACTTCTCCTCCTATTTTCAGCTATGCAACCACCTGCCAGCTGTATTATTGTGTGCTTTACCTGGCCCATTGTGAGTTGCAAGAGTCCCATATTAGTGATTTCTAGTTCATTTATCCTTTATTGTGCTGTTGCCCTTTATTTATTTTTTTACATCTCCTCCCATTTTCAGCTTTGCAGCCATCTGCCAGCTGTATTACTGAGTGCTTTCAATGGCCCATTTTGTGTCAGTATCCCATATTGCTGTTTGTACTGCATTTTCCTTGTTCTGCTATTTCCTTATTATTTTCCTATATCCTTTCTGTTTAAGGTCTGGCATGCAGTCCAGACCCATTAACTAGTGTAAACAGCAAGAAATGGCCCTCCCCTAGGTGTGAACACCCTCCTCAGTTCATGGAATAAGTGTATACAGCCTCAGACACACCCCTTCGCTTAGCTGTGTTAGCTAAGCACAAACCCAACCAACGGTCCTCCAATGTGCTTACAGCAACCATGACACACCCCCTTTTCATGTTAGTTGCTCCTCCTGTCTACACGGTTGTGTTAGTGCACCTACATGGTCAAGTGCAGTGTGACACTTAGAAGAATTTTGTGATTCAGTATAATTTCCCTCATTAACATACTCCACTGCCTTACTCCATAGTTACTACACAAGAGCCTTCCCTCTTAGCAACCACTGTTCCCTGCCATTGTTTTGATTCTGCTTGCCCTTGACTATAATGGCAAAATGCAGCTTTCCCCTAAAATGTACTTTTCTCTTTTTATTTTTTATTTTCCCCACCATCATGTTTGCGCGGTGCTGCCCTATGCTTAAACGTCCGAGATCGGCCAAAAAAATGAACATTTATTTTTATACAAATTAAACATTTGCCCATGCCAGTGGCCATGTATTTAGCCATTGGCATGGCAAACCACTTTAATACAAGCTTTAACTGGAGCTGTCATGGCTCCATTTTCTTTTTTGCATAAATATATTCTGTTAGTAACCGAATACATTTCTGCACTTTACACTGTTCCTGCACAGATACCTGCCTACTTCCTGGATCGCTAAATCAGCTCATTTGCATGGTTTTCACCAGCAAATAAGCTAATTAGCATACTGCATGGCTTTCCATGCAGTAACAGTGTAGGGCCTCTCGTGCACGTCAAAATGGCTTGTTCATGTACTGCTCAGCAGCCATATTCCATACAGGAATGGCTACACTGTTCCTGTACAGAAATTTTCATTAATAGTCTGTAAAGATGCAATCCCTCATGCATGTATATTGGCAAGGTGTGGGTTCAGATCCACAGAGTAGAAAACTCTCATTATATTCTTATCACTGTGTCCTTCACACGTTTTTGAAAATACTGCTCTACATTCCTGCTTATTGATATTAAATTGCTATTTCACATGCTTAAGAATAACTCAGTTCTTCACTGGATTTCTATGAATATCTCCATAATCTATAAAGTTCTGGCAACAGACTGGTATATTCCTGCCAAAATGTTTTGGGGAATATGCTAACATTTTCAAAATGAATTAAACTGACGTCAACAACCTTCTCATCCTTATATTTGGATGAAGTCAGATGGTCAGGCATACAGCTGGAATGCAGAATAGGGAGATACTCTAATATCATGTATGCATTTAATTTATGATGTATATTATGCTAATGAACATCTGTATATAATGTATGTCCTTCTACATAAAATACATCACTGTATCCTGATGTACAGCACATGTCTGTTAACAACAGCTTTGTGATACATGACAGCACTGTTGTCTTTGTGGAATGAAAGTTTTCAATTGGGATTTTTGCTTGTTGACATGCATTCATTCTTGCAAATTATTTTCCTAAATGCACAACATATTGTCCTTTTTGTAAAGCTTAAGCTGTGATCTGATTAAGAATCCCATCAATGCACATTCAAAACTCCAAGTCTTTTCAATGCATTCCCAGCATATGCTCTTAGGCAAGATAGATTTGCTAGGCAGGTAAGTGTCAGGGTTAGTGTGTGGATGTGCCTTAGAATAGCAGGTTTGACTCTCAGGTCCTCCAATCAGTGTTTAATTCTGTTCCAAGATATAAAAGAATGTTTGTGTAACTTTACAAAATGTGTATGGTGATTCTATGATGTCCTTCAAGAGAAGCATTTTGAGAACCAGGTTTGCACAATGTATTTCACTATTTGATGACTGCATCATTCATAATTGCTCTTTTCTTTTTGCAGGTGATAAGGACAGAACTCATAACTGTATCCTGTGCATCAAGCAGCTGTACAGGCTGGAGGAGCAGCAGAGGGAGAAAGATATCTTGATTACTCTGTCTGTTTTTGTAAATAAAATATATATGATCCTTGTTTCAGGCTCATATTTTTTTTCCAAAAATATTTTTATTCAATTTTAATAAACATGGACATAAAGTATTAGAAATAAACAATATAAAACATAATAGCTATTTACACTATATGCAAACATCCATGATAAACATTTGTTTTATCCAAGAAAGGTAATCAATATTTATCTAGCAATCTTTCCAATTTTTGCTAAGCTAGTCTTTTGTGTGTTACATTTGATGATCTCTGATAAATAGTTTGCATTTCTTTTTTACATACAGATTTTGCTATTGAAATAAACTCAGTAAACATATGCTCTAGCTTATTTTTCCAGTTCAATATAATTATTTTTCGAGCAATAGCTAGAATTAACCAAAGAACAGGTAACTGATGTCTAGGAATTACACTTGGGGTAGTTACATTGAATAATATCAAACAGCTAGTAATTTTACAGTTATCAGACCACAGGGCTTTTGTGAAATGTCTAAAATCACTCCAATATTGTGTGAGGTTTGCATTCGATGAACATATGAACCCAGTTGGCTTCAAGAATATCACCACACCTCCCGCATTTGCTTTCATTTCTTTTGGTTATAAGGTCAATTATGTTTAGAGTGTAAAAGTTTCTATGAATACATCTCCAGGTATATAGTCTCCAATGTAAAGATAAGAAGTGTTTTCTATTGAATTTAATAACTTTTTCTTATTATTGTTAGATAAAGGTTCACCATTAATCTTTATGGAGTAATTCCAAAAAGCTGGGTCAAAAGTAATAAAGTCTTCTCATAGGATTTTATATACAGGTGATATGCTTAATTTATGTTCAGTGTTCATTGAACTACACCATATGAATAGTTGTATCAGTCTTGGTATAATATCAGTTTCCAGATTTATTGACACTCTCACTTTATTTTCAACAAACTGTCTTAAAGATTGAATACAGAGCCAAGTATCTTGACAGACATTATACCTGGCTAAGAGAAAGTTTATTGGTTGAATGCTCTTATTGAACCATAGACTGGTGCCAAAACTTTAGATTATTCTCTTTAAGATTCCGCATATTATTGATATTGAAGGCATCTAGGCAATCTCATGTATAAGCTATGGGAAATGTAATGAAAAAGGTGTTCTTTAAACTATAATTGTTGTCAATTATATTTTTGAAAATATAAAATATTTGGTTTATACCATGTGAGTAGTAGGTAAAATTCTTACTATATAGGCAATATTCACGAAGTATACAAAATATTTTGTTAATTCCAAAGGTTTCCTTAAACTGGGTTTCTGAGTTCTCAGAGGAGGTTATATGGATTTCATGTAGTTGTTTCCAGCTAGAGGTGTATATGGATGCAATCCATTGTAGTATTATGTTAATAATAACAGATTTGGAATATAATTATATGTTGGGAAAGCCAATCCAATTACTGTCCCAGGCTCTAACATGCCGTTTATAGGCTATTATTGGTTTCTTTGGGAACCAAAGAAAAGTTAGTAATAGGGAATCTATTTGTTTAAAGATTTTCTTAAGAGGAGGTAAAATCAATGATTGTATGTAAAATAAAATCTTAGGCAAAATAATCATTTCATTAATGAAATTCTGTCTTCCATGGTGAAACACATTTTGTTCCACTTTTTAATCAAGTCACTGATTATGACTACTAATTCAGTGAAGTTAAATTTAATAGTCTCATTCCACTTATGCTTAATACGTATTCCTAGATAATCTATCTTATCATTTTCCCAGTTGAATGTATTGTCTTTTTTGCAAATTGATATTTATTTTCTTATTGATTAAAAGTGTTTTGGTTTTATTTTGATTAAAATTGAGCCCTGAGATTTTTCCAAATATAGTTATGGCATTTATGGTATGTTGTAAAGAGCCTTCTATATCATGGCATGTTAGTAGAATATTGTCAGCAAAAAGCTGAACTATTGGACAGTATCCCTCATTAACTTGAAATCCATTGATATTTGGGTTATTTCTAATACATGAAGCAAAAGGTTTCACTGATAAAGCGAAAAATAATGGGGATAGAGGGCAACTTTGTCTAGCTCCCTTATGAATTTTTATTGGGGATGATAGACATGAACCAATCTTAACAAATGCTTTAGAATCACTATAAATATATAATATCAGTTTACTGAAATCTGAAGTAAAGTTAAATTCTTCAAAGTTTTTTTTGTAAGTATGACCAACTAAGGGAATCAAACGCCTTATCAATATCCAGACTAATAATAGTTAATTGTTTCTTGGTTTTGTTTGCAATGTCTATTAGAGATAGTAGCTTAATAATATTGTCATGCACTTTTCTATATAAGATAAAGCTAGTTTGATCAAAGCGTATTAGACTGGGTAATATATTCTTTAGTCTTTTGGCCAGGATAGACATGAACATTTGATAATTGATGTTTAACAATTATATGGGTCTATAGGATGTACTTCTTTGAGGGAGGGAAAATTAAGTCTTGTTTCACCATGGGGAATGTGTTTAATAATAACTTTATTATGTACCTGGAAGAATTTTATATATTTCTGAGATTATCCCATATAACCCTGGGGCTT
The DNA here is from genome assembly GCF_019279795.1 of Protopterus annectens. Taxonomy (NCBI): domain Eukaryota; kingdom Metazoa; phylum Chordata; order Ceratodontiformes; family Protopteridae; genus Protopterus; species Protopterus annectens. The sequence continues at coordinate 809,917,317 of NC_056728.1, read as the reverse complement.
TATTATCCTTCAGATTTTTAACTTCTTCTGTCACTTCTGCTAAGGTTATTTGTTTATTTACGGTACTATTTTGTTGTTTTGATTGTTTAGTCTTGATATTTTCTTGTAGAAATTTATCTATTGCATCGTCTGAATCTATTGGTGATTGTATGTCATTGATTGACCGATAATAATTTCTAAAGGCTTCCAATATACCTCCTAAATCAGTTGTTCTTTTTACTGTGTTATTATTCTTGTATTTAATTTCATTAATGTGATTTTGTTTACTAATTTGTTTGCATCTGATAGCTAATTTATGTAATTGTCTGGGGTTTACCAAATAAGACTGTAGCTTAATCTTTTCTAAGCTTATAGCAACCTTATGATTCAATATTTCTAAATATTTGTGGTTTAGCTTAGACATTTTGTTTTCGTACTGCTTTATCATTTGATTTTAAATTTAGTGTCAACTTATCTATTTTGGCTTGTAAATCATATATTTCCTTGTCCCATTCCTTTCTCCTTTGAAAGTACCAAACTTTAACTCCACTAAAGATGTGAACCTTTAATGCATCCCAGAGTATATCTGTTACTTCACCATTGTTGTTTTCCATAAATGTATGTATTTCTTTTAATAACCACTCCTGAAAACCTTTTAACTTAGTAACATAGGCTGGGATTCTTTGAAAAAGTATCATATCATCTTTTTTAACAGTCAAGCCGAACAAAAAGGCATTGTGGTCAGAGAGTGGACATGACTGTATTGCAACATCACTTATTTCAGAGTAAAGAGTGTTAGACACAAAAATCTTATCAATATTAGTTTCTGTGCCAAATTGGAAAGAATAGTGAGTGTATTGAAGTGAAATTTGAACTCAAATTATGTATGCCTCTAAAACTCATTGAGGCTATAAAGCTGTTTAGCTTTTTAGCTTGTGTCATTAGTTTAGCCTTACTATTTTTTAGAGGTGTCTTCATCTGATAACAAGCAATTGAAATCTCCCGCCAGAATAATTTCTCCCTTTGCATGTAAAGTAATGAGATCCAAGTATTTCTTCACATATCTGGTTCCTAGACTAGGAGTCCAATATGAGTTTACCAGTGTAAAGCATTTCTTATTAACTTCTAGCACTATTAAGCTTAACATTCTGTCTTTATCTGAAAAGGTGTTTAAAATTTTAGGTAGTGTATAAGTACTATTCCATAGTATAACAGTACCTCTCATTTTGGCTTTAAAGCAGGAATCTGTGAACACTGTAAAACTATTAAATGATAATTTTTGCAAATCCTTCTTCAGTAAGTGGGTTTCCTGCAAGAAGATTATCTGAGCTCTGTGCATTTTAATAAATTTAAGTAAACCAGCTCTTTTGATGTTGTTATTTAAGCCATTAATATTTAATGATAAGCATTTATATACCATTTGTTAACTCAAGTATCTAAACTTTGTACGAAGTTATATTCAGAGCATCAATAATACCTTCCACATATAATGACTTGAAGTAATTTGTGATGTTATGTATCATAGATGAGTCAAAAATCTTTAGAAACAAATTCTGAAACCAATAACTAAGCAAACATACATGGAACCCGAAGTTCCAGGTTTAGTTAATAAATTAACTAAACCACCGTTTAACACCACCTCACACACCAAAAACATACATAAATAGCTTTTGCCTTAAATGTAGTATATACAAACAGTAAAGAATTTCTAAGGTAACTCAAACAAATATGGACATAAAATATCCATCAGGCAATCACAGTGGATTCGTATGTAATATTGTGTAAACCGCTACTAAGTATTGGAACATAAGGAGTCAGTTTCACCAGTTAACCT
>NC_056728.1:809845504-809913004 GCF_019279795.1 Protopterus annectens | reverse complement strand
TCTTAATGATGTTACAAATAGCAAAATTGTCAATACTATATGTTAGCTGACATCTCAAGTTAGACTTTAGCTCTTTTTGTTTGGCCTTAATTATTCCTCCTTGGTCCAAAAAAAAAGGTCTTGCTGTCTGACATCGTCATTCCAAAGTAGTTGCTTCATTAGTTTGTATTCCTTTGATTGTATATCCCCTCTTGGTAAAGTCATTAATGAGTTTAGCTTGCTCTTCCATGTAGTCTTTGTCCTTCGTACAAAGTTTAGATACTTGAGTTAATTGGTTGGTCACCATATTATCAAGGACATGTCTAAGATGCATACTGGTATTGTGTAACAGATGATTATGCCATACAGGTTTTCTATACATTCTAGTATTGATACATCCTGTATCATCTAGCATCAACTTAACATCCAAAAATTCTATCTCCATATTACAGGAGGTCATTTTGAATTTCAAAAATGAAGTTGTGTTGGTCAAAAAATATACAAATTGCTCCAAAGAAGTTGTCACCTTCCCATAGAAGAAAAATATCATCCACAAATCGAGTGCAGAAAATTATATTATTGTTCCATTTATTAACATCTACTTTCTATAACTCTTCCCATCTTGCCAGGATCAAATTAGCATAGCTATTTGCGCATGGGGTTCCCATCGCTACTTCCGATTTTTGCAGATAATAGACACTACCCTATAGAAATACATTAATATTATATAAAGCCAATTCATTTTTATAGATAGTTCTTAAAAATAGTTATTAATGTTTGCAGCTCCTTCTTTACTACACTGTCCTGATGAGAGTTTTTCGAGTTACTCATACTTGGATTTCTTGAGGAAAAACTCCTTGACAGGAAAAAATAATAAAAACTGATATTTTAATACTAATTTTTGAAATATAATAAAGGACCTATATTCACAAATCCTCTGATATACTTTTGGATTAGTATTTCCAAAATTTATATTACATTTCCTGTCAGAATAAAAATGTATAAGCAGAGCTAATGTTCAGTGCTGCTAGCAGTCTGTCATCTTGGCCATGCCTCTAAACCAGGCTCATATTTTTGACATTACCATGTACAATACTTATAAATTAGGAATACCTATCATGCATTAGTAAGGTAATTGCAATACTTACACACTACCTGTGTGTGCAAGTCTGACTTAACTAAAAATCTGTTTAAATATCATTTATCACCAAGCCATGTTTTCTGAAGGCAGTTTTTGAAATGTAGACCACAACCTAAATGACAGTCAATTATGTGTAACTGTCACACTGCTTCTGAAGTGGATGTTTCCCATGCGAGTTTATAATGCTTTACCTGCTGATTATAATGCATGTGTTGGTATATTTGTATGTGTGGATGTAGTTTTCAGTGACTGATCTGTTGTGCACAGCTTGCCTATACACATACCAAATGGGTGGCTGCTGTATTAGTGTTTACACTGTCAATGGCAGACTATGTGGCATGCTCTTCCGATCAACAGGGGTATTATATCTGCCTACAACACCTTTGATGGATTTGTTAAAATTATCCTGTGTTTGGGGATACTTGTGCACAGAGACATTTCTTTGCACCATTTCATAATCAGCTAACAGCATCAGGATCTTTTCATTTTGCAGGGTAGTGATTGCTAATAAATGGACATAGGTCATGCATACATTTGTAGACAGACAATGTTTGTACAACATGTACTATATTCCCATGTGTCACAGACTATCACTGTGTTTAGGATTGATTATTATTGTGTTGTGCTGTATTCTTTAAATTGATGTGGGGTCAGCCAATGTCTATTTTGCCTGGCTCAGCTGTTTGTTGTATGGCTTGTATATTTTCCATGATATTGTCATCTCACTCTGTCTTTATTATAATAATGCTAATTGGTGGCTGTTCATATCAATCATTACATGCACAGACACAGGGAATACATTTGACATTCACACACAAACATAACTGTTCAGGGAAGGTGTGCAAGGGAAAAACATGCAAGTACTGATCTTGTGTCAGACATTCATCTGGATAATTTACAGAGGCATACATCTGTACTAAATAATGCAGGTCCTAATACTACTGTTATGTTGTCATTTACACAGTATTGTTTTGCAAAATAGAGTTATGTAAATTTTGCATGAGGCAGTGTAAGGGCATGATTCACTTTAAATGTCAGGATATGTTAAGTGTGCTGGCTTTGTGTATGTTTATGGGTAATGCTGGCCGATAAACAACTGTTCGGGTCATGTCATGATTTTCACTGGTAAGCTTTGTTATGCATGCCATTGCACCAGTGTCTCTGACATGTTGTGCCATTATATCTAGAATTGTGTTTGATTTGCAGAACTCACATGTCAATGGGATGTTACTCAGTGCTTCTTAGATTGTAGATGTGCATCAGTTCAGCATTGATTTAGACATCCGTGATGGAGACTATCATCATGAAGATGAAGATGATGATGATGACGAAGCTGGACCTGCACATGCAATCATCCCTGCTGCACCACAGAGGAAATGACACCAGAAACAACAGCGAGATGATTACTGGGAGCAGAACCAGGAGGTGATGACTGATGTGTTTCGTACACAGATTAGGGGTGTGATGGGGAATTTATTCGAGGATATGGCATGCACTATGCATGAGTCACTTAGGGAGAAAGCCTGAGAAATTATGATGCTCATCCCCATCAGGGCAGTCCATCAGCTCCATAGGTATTACCTACTTGATCCACTTGTGTAATGCTACCACCATGGTGTTTGCCATATCAGTGATTGGACTGTATATGCACACTTGTACATGCATATGATTTTGCTGTCATTCTTATGTGTTAAAGGTCCAAATACTTATTGCAGTTAACTTGTGACATTTTGAATTATGTTTTAACATGTTCATGATACATATTAACACATTAGACTTTCATTCAATATTCAGCTCTCCATTAATTTCAGCAGTTAGCATGCAGCTACTGCTGCGACAGTTCCAATGTAAACATGTGTGTTGGTGACAGAAACTTGCAAACAACATCCAGCACTATCACAGTGGTATGGTTATGATTTATGCATTGTCATATCATGTATGTGCAACACAAGGAGATGTCCTTGCCCATGCATTTTGGATGACATGTTGTCATGCTGTCCCTCTGTCGTGATGCCTTGTAGTGTGACTTGTATTAGCAATACTGATGGCCATGTTGGATCATATAAATATATGCCATACATGTGCGCAGTCCTCCTTTAGTGACTGCATACACCACCAATGTAATGCTCAAAAACATTCAAGTAATGGTATTTTATACAGTAACAGTACAGTATGCCATCTTTGGTCTATGTTACATTTCCACATCCATTTATCATTTACATAAATTCACACATTTTGGCAAATGGTGTACGTATTCAATGATTCATGTGCATGTGTCTGCACATATTCCTATCCATAGTGAAACATTGTTGTAACTTTGAAATGTGAGCAGTCACTGAGTTAATGTTAATGTGCTGTAATGTTGCTCACAGGACTGCCTTCTGCTCAGTAATGAGCAGTGTCCATGGCAGAGTAGCACAGGTGTTTATTCCACATATTTTACATTATCATGACAGTATATGTGTATGTGAAACTAATTCTTAGCATGCCTACCTGTGCCTGTTGGTGGTACATGATTACACGGTAATGTGTGTATGTGATTTATACATGGCCATTTTTGTTGATGTCAGCAATGCAGTCTGCCTGTGTGATGTGCATTTGATATTTGCTTCATCATATTTTGGGTTGACTTCAACATGAAGTTATGTGAAGGCTGCTAGCCTAGCTAGATAGAATTTTGTAGATAATTCTGTCATTTGTAAATATTAATGTAAGCCACAGGCTTGTTCTCTTAAATGTGAAAAGACTGTATTGGATGTTGAACTAGAAAAAAAATGTAACAACAGTGCACTCTGCTGTACGAAAGCGGATAAGTCAAGCATTGTGAAATTCTTTAATCTAAAACTCAGAGCCAAGATGTCTAGAGGGAGGCATTCTGCCTATTGTATTGAAGCCAGAGTTAATGGCTAGAATTTACATGTATAATTTCTTTTATTGCTCTGGCTTCCTGACCAGCTGCAAGATCAAAAGGGCTATTAACCTCTGAGTTTCTGTTAGCCTGGGAACCAGAGTGAAATGATGTAATCTGAAATGAATCAGTGGCACTGTGTTATCAATTTAAGGACAGAAAGAATGACAGCATTTTAGCATTTGTCTTGAGAACATCCAACTCAGCAGCACCTGCCTGTGTCTTATATGTAAGTTTATTTTACAACTGTGTTTTCTCTTAGATATAGCTAGGAACTAAGAAGATTAGATTTGTTTCTTTTGTATTGATGTCAGAACTTTTCTACTGTATTATTTTAAGCATTTCTCTGTGATCTCTGTAGTCATTTTTTTCTCATTTTTATTTATTTTTCAAATACATTTGAATGAATTCCATAGTATTTATATATAACATCTTAAATAACTATTTGCACTATTTACATTAGCCTGACACTATAACAGATCTTAATGTATACAGTTACTTTATAAGTATGTCCAATCCATTATCAGAGTGTCTGATCAATTGTTGTATAGTGTCAATCAATAATATGACTTTTCTCCAAGGGTTGTTGATAAATGGCTTTGGATAAATTCCTAGTTCTTTAATTTTAATTTCCAATAATGCTGTGGTCTTCAGTAGGCTGTAGAAGTCTTCCAAAGATGGTATTGTGTTTGTATTCCATCTTCTTGTTATACACTTCTTTGAAATTGCAAGTATAGTCCATACTATATACATGTTTGAGCTATTCAATTAGGACCTTCATTCACATTTAATAATACAAGAACTTTAGTTAAATAAAATGATCCATTAAATAAAGCTTGTAGAAAGTTATTAATACCATTCCAAAATGGCTTAATTTTAACACAATCAAAGAAAATGTTCCAGTCTGCATTGTGTACTTGCTCACATCTCCAACATAATCCTTTTATGGAAGAACTAATTTTACTGATTCTGTCTGGGGATAAGAATGCTCTGTGCAATCATTTCCAATTAAAAACTTTCCAGTATTGTGTAAAGGATGTATATTTTATTGAAAATAAGATATTTGTTGTAATATCTTCAGCTAACTGTACTGAGTGTCCTTTTGTTATATATTTCCAAAATAAGGTTTTGGGTATTGTTTTATAGTTTTTCAATATTTTGTAAAATTTTGAAATACTGTTTCCCAAGTCATTATATATGATTTCATGTATGTATTTCATAAATTTAGGTCAAATGAAGAGTTGTTAATTATGCTACTTAAATCTTGTGAATATTACAGTATACTTTGTAAAGTTAGCAAGTCCTGTTGTGGAATTTTTTATGTTGCTTTTATTACTTGCATATCTAAAACTTTTAGTTCTTTGATGCAGTGGAGCCAATAAACAAATCCTTTCTGTTCCCAAGAATTAATAATTTCTCTATATATTTGTATGTGGAAAGTTCTTTGCGACTATAAATGGTGTTAAAAGAGCAAACCAGATTTTTAAATCTATATTTGTATTAATAATTTTCTTAAATGAGTCAATGTAATAATTAATCATATGGGTTTTAGTGGGTTTAGTTGTTATATTGCATACTAATACATATATGCCATGGCAATTTGTTTTTATCTGTTATTTGACATTTTTTTATAAATCAAATTCATTTATTCATATTACAGTTAGTAATTCTTTCCAATTTGCAGAGTAATTTGGACTTATCCAGTCTGAGATTGTTTTAGATATTGATGCTGTTATATATGTTTCTATAACAGGAAAGTTTAATCCTCCCTGTTTCCATGGTCTGATATGATGTATTATAGCTATTCTGTTTCTTTTGGGAAACCATAAAAATTTTATTAGGCATGAATTTATTTATTTAAGTATATTCCTTTCTGGAAACAGCTGTATTGCAAATGCTATATATAGGATATTGGGTAGTAAAATCATATTTATGAACTGTAATCTACCTTCAAATGTTAATATTATTTTGTTCCATTTTTACGCAGAGATTTTAATTGTATTGGTGATATTATTGTAGTTTTTTGAGACTAATTCATTATTATCCTTGCATAACTCATTTCCTAGATATTTTAAGGTAGATTCTTGTTTCCCTATGTTGTGATCCCCCTTAGTCTGCAGTTCTTTTTTTTATTTAAAAATAAACATTTTGATTTTGATTTACTGAAATGGAGTCCTGAAGTCATGTGAAATTTGTCAATTAATATAGCTAATTCTTCTTATGTCTCTTTTGTATTAATGTTAGTAATATGTCATCAGCAAATAGCATTACTTTAAAATTGTATTGCTCATAAACATCTATTCCTTTGATTTTTGTATTGTTACGAATTGAATCTGCCAATATTTCAATATCCAGAGCAAATAGAATCTGTGACATGGGACATCCCTGTTTAGTGCCTATTGTTACATGTATAGATTCAGAGGTAAAAGACCTAATTTGACATATGCTAAATTATTTGTATATGTATTCTTTAGGAGATGAACAAAGGATGCAGGAAATTCAAATAGCATTAGTATTTTGAATAAATAGTCCCAATTTAGGGAATCAAAGACTTTCTCTATATCTGAGATAAAGTATGAGTGTTTATTTTCTTTATTAACATAATCTAAAAGAAAAATTATCCTTTTAATATTGTCATGTGTGTGTCTCTGATTATCTAAATCCAGTTTGATCATTATTTATTGTTTTGGATAGTGGTATTTTCATTCTGTTAGTTAATATTGTCATAAATATTTATAGTCATTATTTAATAATGATATAGGTCTATATGAGGTATAGAGGTTTGGAGATTTGTTTTCCTTTAAGATTGGTGTGCTTAAAGAATATATCCAAGAAGATATTATTAAAGCTTGTGACTGGATTTCTAAAATAGATTTATGGAAGAGGGATAGTATCTCTGAAGGAAAAAGTTTACATATTTCCATAACTATGCCATCTATACCTGGAGCATTATTATTTTTACCCTCTTTTATTGTATCTGTAATTTCATTGCAGGATATGGGTGTTTGCAGATCTAGTTTTAAATTTACTGGTATTTTTTTATATTAGAACATTTTTCATCTAGATTTAATTGATCACTATGCATATTTTCTTTTTGGAATTGTGCTGTATAGTGATTTCTATAGGGCTCAAGAATGTAACTCATATACAAGATATTTTTACCTTTCTTTTCATGGAAGATACTTTTAATGTGATTAGCTTTTGATTGTATTATGATTCTTGTGGATAAATTATGTAGATATTTGGGAGAAGTGTCCAAGGTATTCATTTTTATTTTTCTTAAGCTAAACTAGTTTTATGTGTTAGAATTTCAGTGTATTTATTGTTTAATACTTCAACTTTCTTTTTCATCTCCAAATGATTTAGATTTTTTTCAGCTTTTACTGACAAACGTTTGGATTGTAGATCTAATAATTCAGAATCCCATTCAATGTTTATTTTTTATACCAAATTAGGGTTTTACCATATATGTAAGCTTTTAATGAGTCCCAAATCATTATTTTATTTATCTCTGTGGTGTAATTAATATCTGAGAATAACTGTGATTCAGATAATAACCAGGGTTTGATCTCTTTAATTTTAATTATATATGCTAGAATTCTGGAGTTAAAGATTAATGGTTTGTACCCATTTTGCAGTTTTAGTATCAATGAATTGAGGTCTGAAAAGGGGCAGGGAATGATTGAAAAATTAATGATTTTAGAGTGTCCTAGACAGCAAATATTTTATCTATTCTAGTTTGTGTACCAAATATGTGATCTTGATGGGAAAACAACAAAGATTTATCTTATTTAAATTTGAAAGTATCTACAAGATGAAATGATTCTACCCACTTGTTTAAAGCTTTTGATACAGCAGATGTACTCAGGGTTCTTATATTTGTAGTTTCATATATATCAAATATACACTTAAAACCTCCTCCTAATATTAAGTTGCCTTTATAATTATTTGAAATGAAATCCAAGTGGTTTTAACAGCTCCTGTTCCAAATCTGGGAAACAATATAGATTGGCTAGAGTCCATATTCTGTTACTATATTTAACTATTACTAATGCCATAAGGCTTTCTTTATCTTCATACTTAAAAATGATTTCTGTGTTAATCACATTTGTTTTCCATAAAATTGTTACCCCTTTTGTCTTTGTCTTATAAGTGGATTGTGCCAATATCATAAATACCTTAGGATTCCATTTGTAATTGTCATTTGTTTTGAAATGAGTTTCTTGAAGGAAGACAATTTGGGCTTTGTTCAGTTTTAAATATTTCAGTAGATTTGATTTCTTGCTATGATTGTTTAAGCCATTGGTATTTAAAGACAATAAAGTTATATCCATCTTAGGTTATTTAGACTATGTATTTTTTGTTTTATTGTGACTGTTAAATATTTTCCTCTGATAACTGTAAAGTAGATGCTTGAGCTTTTAAAGGACATTATCAGTTTTATACTTTGAGTGTTTACCAATAAAGGAATGTTTTGGTCAGGCATACTAAAACTGTTTTTGTGAAATAACAAATTTAAATTAATAAATGTTAACAAAACTAAGATCCACACTAGCCATGGAATGAAAATCATTCCTAATCTGACGGATAAACCTATGTCCATCAGATTATCACTTATACCTTGACAATCCAAAACATCTGAGCTCCATAAGTTGAATTATCATATGGAGAATATTTGTAATAAGAATAAGCAATATTATATTATTTTGAATAGATATAGTACTATTGTAGATTAGACAGAATTCTAATATAAATATCTACTTATTGTATAAGCAATTAATATTTACATGAAAGATAGATGACAAGCAATTCAGTCATAGGAATGCAGGATGTATCATATATAAAACCTCAGTAAAAAATTATAGCATACAGTTATTTAACCTATTCACCCTTATTGATGAAGTCTTTCAAAATGTATTACTTAATATAAATAGATGGTAATAATATTTATACCTAATGTTTATAATACAATGTATTTTACTGGATATATCAGAAGTTATATTTCATTGTTTGCCAGCATTTAAGTAATCACTTTGTTTATTGCTAACTTACTTAAAGCATCAAGTTTGTTTTATCTGGACATTGATGAAAGTTAGTGCATTTTAATTATCTGTGCATCCCTTTTCCCCCCATTTCCTACACATCAGGATTTTCATATCTGTCATTTCCTATTATAAAATTAGTGAAATTATAGGTGAAAAACAACAAATTCACTTATTGTGATTAATGATTATGAGTTCCCTTTCCATATTCATAAATTGCCATTTTATGGCATATACTGAAAGTTTTTAGATTTAAATGGCAACATTCTATTTTGTATAATCAGCAAAGGTTAAACTGAGTGATTATTGTAATTTTAATACTATTTGTTCAGAATGTAACTGTTACATTCTGTGACATTCCTAGTTCAGGCTTCTATTGTTTCCCTTGACCAACTTTGTCAGTTTGATGTCATGTATAAAACATTAATTACCTTGGTAACAGCTTAAGTATTATGTATGGTCAGGATGGGTTACAAAACCACATTTCAAGTTAAAGCAATTATATGACTTGCACATTTACTTATATGAGAAAATCATCATGCTTCCCCTTGATGTTCAGTATAGTGTATGTCATTTATGACAAGTTAAAACACTAGTGTAATCATACACAAGCCCATGTTATTAAACTGAGTGTATATTGTCAATTTAATACTATTTGCTCAGAATATGAGTGTTACATTCTGTGACATTTCAAGTTCAAGCTTATATTGTTTCTCTTGAACAACTTTGTCAGTTTGATGTCATGTATAAAAGATTAGTTACCTTGGTAACTGCTTAAGTATTATATATGTTCAAGATAGGTTACAAAAACTACAATTCAAGTTAAAGCAATTAAATGACTTGTTATGCATATTTACTTATATAAGAAAATCATAGATTCATAGGTAGGTACTAGGCTATTGGCCCTAGGGCATATATAAGCCTAGCTAAAAAGGTACTCTGGCTTTTGCCACCCAAGAAAATTATTTTCCTGTGCTCCTGTCGAGCAGAGCCACAGAGGTGATCCCCGGGGTGAATTTCCTATTTCCCATACAATCATCAAGATTTTTCTTGAAAAGTGCTAATGAGGAGCTTTGTTTGATATAGATAGGTAGTTTGTTCCAGGGTATGGGAAGCCTCTGGGATAGGAATCCATCCCTCCAGCATGTTCTGTTTATTGTAGTGACAAGGTTTAGGTCCCTGGAGCATGTCGCTCAGAGGGATTTCTTTAAGTGGAGCATGTCCAACAACTCTGGGTTTGACATTGCCTTGTATGTTAGGCAGAGATCGCCTCTGAGTAGGTGATATGAGATGGAGTAAAGCTGGAGTTTTTTGAGACGGTCTGCAAATGGCATCTGTTTGAGGCTGGTAATCCTCTTCATGAGGTATTTCTGTGACCTTTACAGTTGTTGTAGATGTCTTGTAAGGTACATACTAAAAGGGGTGTTGTACTCTATAATGGGTCTATTGAGTGATGAGTAGAGGGGAACAATTACCTCTTTTTTCCTGAATGAGAAACCTTTTGTAATGAGGTGTGCCACATAGAAGGATTTCCTGACTACTGAGGCAATGTGATCATCAAAGGAGAGACTTCTGTGTCCCAAGGTCTCTTATCACACTTTTGGTGTTAAGTTGACTACCCCTTATGTGGTAGTTCATGGGTATGGAGTTTTTACCAAAGGGAATGACAATGCACTTTTTGGCATTGAGCTTGAGACCATGGCTTTGACACTAATCATCTGTCTCCGTGAGGCCCTTTTGTAGGATGTCCATATCATTAGGTGTTTTGATAATGGCTCCTTGTTTGCAGTCATCTGTGAACTTCATTAGCCAAAGACCTTCTGTATTAGCCTGTAGTTCAGAAAAGTATATACCAAACAGGAGAGGACCCAGGACTTAACCCTGTGATACTCCACTTGTCACTGGTTTGAAGTCGGATTTGGAGTCTGCTACTTTCACAGTGTGGGTTCTGTCAGTGAGCCAGTTGGAAACCCATCTTCTGACATAGGGATTTATACCTAGTTTAGTGAGTTTATCTGTAATTCCAGAGTGGGGGATCGTATCAAAAGCCTTGGCGAGATCTAGATAGGCTGTGTGAACCACCTTACCCTCATCTACGGCTTTGGTGATTGCTTTAAAGAAGTCTATCAGGTTTAGGAGACATGATCTGCCTTTTACAAACCCCAACTGGGTGGAGTCCAGAGTTTGGAGATTACCAGTGTCTTTTTATATAAGATTTATGATGATACATTCCATGACCTTGCAGACCAGGCTTGTTAGGCTAATAGGGCAGTAGTTCCCGGGGTCCATGATGGCCCCCCTTTGTGGGCTGGGATAACCATTGCTGTGTGCCATTCAGTGGGTACAAAGCCTGAAGTGAGGCTATTATTGAACATGACGCTTAGGTGGGGTGCCAGTTCATTCTGCAGTACATATAGAACACATCCTGGGATGTTGTCAGGTCCCATGGATGCTGTGTTCTTGGCTTTGAAGAGTGTGATTTTTACCTGTGCAGCCGTGATTACAGGAACTTTGCATTCTTCCGGTATAGAGATGGGCCCTTTACGGGGTGAGACGGGGTAAAGTTAGCACTGAACCTATCTGTCAGGATGTTGGCAATATAAGTTGGGTCTGTATATTTAGTGCCATTGTGCTGTAACTCAGAGCAGATCTGAGTGTTGCCATTGAGATTCTTGACATAGCTATAGAATGTTTTGTGGTTGTCTTTAGAATCAGTGGCGATTTTGTTTTCGTAACTAGCGTTGGAGGATTTTATGAGGGATCTCAGATTCTTACTGAGGCCGACCAGGGAGTTCCTCCAATCATGGGATTTTACTCTTTTTTGCAACAGTTTCTTTCTTCTGTTGTAGAGTTTGTTTATAGCAGGGGACCACCAGATTGGCTTCCTTTTTTTGGAGGATAGCAACTTGGTTCTGTTAGGGATAGCACGATCCATGCACTCGTGTAAGTGCTTATAAAGTGCATTTGTGTAGGATTCAGCAGTCGTACCTCTACTGTCCATCTGTATGGATGTCGTGAAGTATGCCACTTCTGTCTTAAGAAGCATGAAGTTGGCTTTGGAGAAATTTTTTACGGTGGTTTAGCTAATTGGGGGTGGGAACGGGATGTGGATGTCTAGTGTGATTAGCTTGTGGTCGGATCTGACCAACAAGGAATTGACATCTGGTGTGGAACACCGGTCACCCATGTTGGTAATGACCAGGTCTAGGATATTGTGGCCCCTGGTGGGGGTCTGCATAAGTTGATCCAAGGCATTGGAATTTATGAATTCCAGAAAATGTTGAGCAAAAGAGTTGGTACATGAGTAGTTTTCCCAGTTAATGGTGAGGCAGTTGAAATCACCCATTATTAGGGTGTTAGGTTGTACCCTAATATTTTCCAGTGTATCAAGAAATAAGGAGTAGGAATCCTGGGGCATGGTGCAGGATCTGTAGCAAGTTACAATTTGGATTGCAGTCTTGCCCAGAGTTAGTTGCACTTGGATAATCTTGGATGCATTATGCTGAGCAACTAGCCTGGAGGTGTGGATATCCTTAATGAATATGGACATGCTTCCACCTTTAGTATTTTGGTCCAGGTTAGGTGGCCGAAAGGTGTGGTATGAATTATAGCCTGGTAATGCAGGGCTGCTCTCTGGAGCCTTGAACCAGGTCTCTGTCACTGTACAGATGGCGATGTTCTCCTTTTTAAGGAGTGCCTCGAGTGAATGCATTTTGAGGTTTAGACTTCTAGCATTGAGTAGCATTACCCTCAGATTTTGCTTGCTTGTACCTGTTAAGGTGGTGAATTTGTCATTTGAACCTTGCCTAAAAAAGGCACTATAGGGGTGCCAAGAGCCTTAGCTAGAATCCAGAATCCCAAGGGCGACAGGTGCAGGCCATCTCTGGCAAAGCATCATGGTCTGTTGATCATGTCATCCCAGGCAGACAGATACTGAATCCTCATAGAATGACACCAGAAGCTTAGCCAATTGTCGAAGTCAATCATTTTGTCCTTGCACTGTGGTATCACTCTGGGTGATGGCAGGATGCTACTCAGGGCTAGGGTCATACCTGCCTAGGCTACAAGATCAGAGAGCTCCTCCATGTCTCTTTTCATGATGTCCAGGGAGGTACATCTCTGGTCATTCATACCAACATGGAAAATGACAGAGTCATATTTGTACTTGTTGTGGAGTGACCTGAGTGCATACATTATGTGGTGGATCCTGGCACCTGACAGGCAGCTGACAGTAACTTTCTCCTTGTTTAGCCTGGTGAGTGAAACATCAGTGTGCCTGACTATAGAGTCACCTATGACTAGAGTTTTGGGTATATTGTTATGCCTTATGGGCTGTGGTTGAGTGGCACACTGAGTTTGTGGGCTATGTGTCATTTGGGTTGTGTTGGGGGGGTGGAGGTTGCTTGAATTTCTACTTTGGAGGTCTCTGTTGCTTGAATAGATTTTTATTGAGAGCCTCAGTGAATGTAGGTGCATGTTTTGTGTTTCTATGTGTGTGTTTTGGTGGTGTAGGTTTTGAGGGACATTGTGATGAGTGTGGTTTGGTGCAAATGTTTACCTTCTCCTCTTGACTGTCTAGTCCAGTCTTGGGTGAGGAGAGCTTTGCTTCCAGTTTGGCTATATAAGTGCATCTCTCACAGGTTGTAGTGTTGGGTGATAGGAGGAGAGGGGTTATCTGTGTACATGAGAAAATTGCTGCATTTCCCCAAGATGCCCAGATTCATCAGGTAGACAGGAGAAAAGACTGGGAGATGATCCTTAGACATGCCTGGATAGGTGCTTATTTATTAAGTACAAAAAACTGTTTTCATCTAGACAAGTGAGGAAAGTTGAGTGCTGTAGCAATTTGTAGCTTATTTAGTGCTTACAATGAGTTCTGAACAAGTGATGAGCTCAAAAAAACATATTTTAGTGCTAAAACTAAAAGAACTGGCTCATTCTAAGGGAAAATTTGAAGAACAGACTTTATGGCGCCAAGAATAGTTTAACTCTAGCTAAGCGGCAATGCATAAAGTGTACTTTTTTTAATATAACAGTAGCAAATGAGCAAACTGATTTTAAAAAATTAACCAATTAACCAATAAAAAGCTAAAAGCTGAGCCCCATTCCAGCAGTCTTCGATCAGACAAGTTCTAACTGCACACTCCTGCCACTAAGGTGCAGGGGAACCTTCTCCAAAAAAAAAGATGGTCTGGATTAGTGCTCAAGTTGTACAAACAAAGCTAGATACAACAGGTCTGAATTTAGTCTATGCTACAGCAAGCAAGGCATACCAATTTCAGAAAGAAACAGTTCAATTGAGCAGGCACAATAAGCCTTTAACCAGAAACTCCCAGCTCAGAAGGGCAGAATCTATCCTCTCCTCCCACAAGAGTGCAGACCATACCTTCTTAATGTAAAATAACTGGCCCTGGCCCAAATCCCAAGTGCTTAAACCAGAACTAATACACTTTTAGAATAACAGACACTAAGCCTTCAATCAGCAACTCCCAATTTAGAAGGATGTAAGCTACCTGTCCTGCCACAACAGTGCAGACCACAAACCTTCTTAATGTAAAACAACTGGTCTGAAGCCCAAGTGCTTCAACCAAAGGCTTAGAATAACAGTTACAATTTAATCAGGCTACTAACAAGCAGCAATAAATGCAGCAGAATAAATGCAATTGAGTACTTTTAAAAACAAACAGCAAAAGTAAAATAAAGTAGGAAGAAACACAAATACAGTAAAAACAGGTGAATAAAGTGCATTTTTATATATATATATATAACAATAGAAAATGAGCAAACTGATTTAAACAAATTACCCAATTAACCAGTAAAAAAGCTGAAAACTGAGCCCTGTTCCAGCAGTCTTCAATCAGACGAGTTCTAACTGCACACTACTGCCACTAGGGTGCAGGGGAACCTTCTCCAAAAGAGATGGTCTGGATTAGTGCTCAAGTTATACAAACAAAACTAGATTTAGGATGCCTGAATCTAGTTTATGCTACAGCAACCAAGGTGCACCAATTTCAGAAAGAATCAGTTCAAATAAGCAGGTACAATAAACCTTTAACCAAAAATTCCCAGCTCAGAAAGGCAGAATTTAGCCTCTCCTCCCACAAGAGTCCAGACCACAAACATTCTTAATGAAAAATAACTGTCCTGAAGCCCAAGTGCTTTAACCAGAACTAATACACTTTTAGAATAACAGACACTGAGCCTTCAATCAGCAATTCCCATCTTAGAAGGATGTAAGCTACCTGCCCTGCCACAACAGTGCAGACCACAAACCTTCTTAATGTAAAACAACTGGTCTGGAGCCCAAGTGCTTAAACCAAAAGGCTTAGAGTAACAGTTGCAATTTAATCAGGCTACTACCAATCAGTAGTAAATGGAGCAGAATAAATACAATTGAGTACTTTTAAGAAGAGGCAAAAGCAAAATAAAGTGCATTTTTTTTAGTAAAGTGTAAGGAGAGAGGAAGAAGGAGCACTAGAAAAATTCAAGGTTAAGAACCTAAGTGGGTTGGCATTCTCATATGTTCACTCTGTAGTAAGTAGAGTGAACACCAGATTGGGAGGGGTGTCCCAGATAATTAGGGATGGGCAACTGCAAAGCCACCAACTATAACACCACCACAAGAATAGGGTGGGGGAGGGGGAAAACAGATGAGAAACATAAAACAATGCCAGAAATATATAAAATAGTTAAGTCAGGCAAAATTAAGACAATGCAGAACTCTGAAAGGTTAAAATGCCAAGAAATATATTTATCAGTCAGCGATAGATTTCCAGATTGTTTGAGAATCACATTGTGGCCAGAACACCAGGAGTTTCCAATAGTGTATGCAGGAATTTACAAACAGAAACTATTTTCAAATCAGCAAACCTTGAAGCAATCAGATAACACAAATGCTGTTAGACTAGTTCTATAAACTTCACCGCAAGAATAGGGGGGAAGCAGTTTCATGACAGATGAGAAACAGAAAACAATGCAGTCTCAGGGCAGATGAGAAACAGAAAACAATGCCAGAAAATATATAAAATAATTCAGTCAAGCAAAATTAAGACAATGGTTGGGTTAAAATGAAAAAAATTTTTACCCCAAAAAAAGGGGAAAAAAGGGAAAAAGGAGTTCCCTTGAGTTAATTATGGGGGAAAGAAAAAAAGACAAAATTTTTTTTTTCCCCCAGTTTTAAATTTTTTTTAATTTAAAATTAATTTTTATATCATTATATTTTTGAAATTTA
This sequence comes from Protopterus annectens, assembly GCF_019279795.1. NCBI lineage: Eukaryota > Metazoa > Chordata > Ceratodontiformes > Protopteridae > Protopterus > Protopterus annectens. The sequence goes on along the minus strand of NC_056728.1, from coordinate 809,896,703 downwards.
CAAAATATTTCAAAATTTGTGTGTGTTTTTTTTTTTGTTGTTAGTTTTTAAGCCAAAATGACTGTTTATTCTTTTAACTTTAAGATTTTTAAGCCAACAAATTTTGGGATTTCTAGTTTCTTATTTTTTTAAAGTTGTTATTTCTAACTACTATTAAAGGGGAAAACCCCCTCCATTTTGAGTCCCTTTGCAGCTTGGTGCCAGGCCTTAAAATTCCAAAAATAGCCCGTTCTTTTTACAGCCTTTCCCATGAGTGGAAAACTATAATACCAACAACCTTCCCCCCAAGAATTTCCCAAAAAATCTATGTTTTAGACTTAAAGCCCAAACCCAAGAATCGATCCCAGAACAGCCCAAAGCACCACCCCCAAATAAAGGGTTGAAAAACCCAAATTTTCATTTTAAAAACCAGTTCTACCAGAAAGCCAAGGGGGAAACCAAAAAAATTTTTTAAAAAAAATTTGCCTTATTTTTTTTTTTAAAAGAATAATTTAATGGCAAATGGGGGTGGAAATAAATGTGTACAGGGGTTTGGTTAAAAAAATTAAATAATTTTTTTTTTTTTAAAAAAAAATTTTTTTTTTAAACCAAAATTTTTGTGAGGTCTCAGAGGACCTCGACCCATTAAGCATTTACACCTGTTCTGTTCCCATGCAACTGGGAAATTTCTGAGGTGGTGATGATACCAAGGCTAAAAGCACCAAAAAAGCAACTTCCTGTTTAAGAAATTTTTGTTCAGGAGGGGGAGAAAAAAAAAAAAAAACCCAAAACCCCAAAAAAGAGCTAGAGCACCTTTCCCCCCCCAAGGATGTATAAAAAAATTTTCCTGCCAAAATACCAAAAAATTTTTTTTATGATTCCCCTGGATGGCAAAAACAAAAAATTTTTTCCCTAAAAAAAAACCTTTTAAAGTCAAAACCCCCGGAAAAAAAAAAAAAGCTGAAAAAGGGATCCCAACTTGCAGGCAAAAACATGGAAGAAAATTAATTTTGTTTAAAAGAAAATAAAAATTTTTTTTGGAGGTCCCAGCCCAAAGGTTTATCAAATGATAAAGCTAGATACCGCCAATTTTTAAATTTTTAAAAAAAAAATTGCATTTGTTGTTAAAACCAGCGTAATTTCCCAAAAAATTGACAAACAGATCATTTCTGTAACCTCCCTTTTTTAATATTGAAAAAAATAAAGACACAAACCCCCCCAAATTTTAAAGGTTTTTGAATTAAATCTCCCTTTAATAAAGGCATTATTTCAGACAGTTTTAAAATTCTGTTCTGCTGTTTTTAGAGTTGGTTACATTTCCAACCCTTTAAATTGGTTTGTTGTTTGGGGTTTAGTTTTTAATTTATAAGAAAAATCAAGAAAAAAAAAAAAGCCATTAGTTGAATAAAAGAAACTTTATGTTAGCTTAAAAAAAAAAAACCCTTACAAATTTGGGAAAATTTTACCAAATTCTTAAACCTATTTTTAGTTGTTTAAAAACCCCTTTAAAAAACCAGAGACAAAAGACCTAAGGGATACAAGAATGTGGAAAAAGGTTTAATTGGAAACTTTTTGGGTCAGTTTTCTTTCCCTTTTGGGGATCAGCCAAAGGTTTGTTTAAAAAATTAAAAGAAGGGGTCCATTCCTTCCCCGGGGTTGGACAATGGGTTTTTGAACTGAGCTGCTTCATATTATCAAGATTTTACTTTTTAAAAGGCCACGGGCAAATGTGGAAACCCTTTTTTTGGAGTTTTTTCCTTTGTTCAATCGGGAAAGAAAAATCCCCAAAATTTTTTGGAATTTAAGGTGATTTCCTCCAAGCAGATTTTATTTGTTTTCAAAAAATGAAAGAAATTTAAATTGGAAAGTTAAATTTTTGTTGGGGAGGGGGGGCCTCAGGCCGGGTGACTTTAACCAAAGAAAGCCCCTTTTCAAGTTTTATTTGGAATAGGTGAAAGAATGAAAAAGGCCTCCCTTTAAAATTTTTAGGAAGCCAAAGCCCTTTTCCCTCCCTTTTTTCAAAGCATTATTTTTTTAAGCCAGAGGGTTTAAAGAAATTTTTAATTCTTCCCTTGGCTCCCTTCAAGTTTTTGAAAGGGAAGGAATAGGTTTTGTAAAACCCCAAGAGTACAGCTGGAGTTAAAAATTTTTTAAGCTTTTTAAAGCCACCCAAATTCAAAAATTTTTTTTTTGAGGTGATGCCATAATTGGGGCTTTTTCAATTTTCGGAGAAAAACCCAGTTTTTTATTTCAGTCCAATAACCCCAAAGGGGGAAAAAAAATTTTTATAGCTTAAAAATGTTATTATTTTGTTGATTAAATTTCTGATGTTTAAAAAAATTTAATTTTTTCCAATAAATCCTGGGTTTAAAAAGCCCAAAATTAAATTCATTTGGGCCTTGGGGTTGCAATTTAATCTTGAAAACACGTGAGAAAGATTGTGTTCGTTATTTTAAAATTTTTTTGGTTTTAAATGCTTACCCCATGCGGGGGCCTAGACTGGAGGCTAAGTATCTTACACTATTGATCTTACCAAGGGTTACTGGCAGGTGCCCTTGACTCCCACTGCTAGAGAGAAGCCAACCTTTGTGAGTCCTTTTGGCTTGTATGAGTTCACAAAGATGCCCTATGGGATGAAAAATGCCCCAGCAACTTTCCAGAAGCTGGTAGATCACATCCTAGCAGGAGCAGGAGGTTTTACCCTTGCTTATCTAGATGATATTGCCATCTACAGCCATTTCCTGGCAAGAGCACCTTCAACATGTCAAGGAGGTTCTGGGCAGACTACAGAGGGCAGGGTTGACCATTAAGCCAAGCAAATGTCAGGTGGGTATGGCAGAGGTCTTCTACTTTGGACATAGAGTGAGGAGTGATAAGATCAGGCCATAACCTGCCAAAGTAGAAGCCATTCAGGCATGGCCTGCACCTGTTTCCAAAAAGCAAGTGAGGGCATTCTTAAGGACAGCAGGGTACTACAGAAAGTTTGTCCCCAGTTACAGTACCAAAGCTGCTCCCCTCACAGACCTGACAAGGAAAAACAGGCCAGATAAGGTAGTGTGGACCCCAGCATGTGAGCAGACATGCCAGAAGCTTAAAGAAGCTTTAGGAGGACCCTCTGTGTTAGCCAGTCCAGATTACAGTAAATAATTTCTTATGCAGGTGGATGCTTCGAATCATGAGGTGGGGGCTGTACTTAGCCATATTTCTTCAGAGAGAGAGAGAAGAGCACCCAGTGGTTTATCTCAGTCATAGACTCCAACCCAGGGAGGAATGTTATGCAGCTATAGAAAAGGAATGTCTAGCCATAGTGTGGGCACTGCAGAAACTTCAGCCTTATCTGTATGGAAGAAATTCACTGTAGTGACAGATCACAATCCCCTAACATGGTTAAAAAGAGGCAGCCAGCAAAATGCCAAGTTGCTAAGATGGAGCCTAGGGTTGCAAGTATATGATATGTCAGTGCAGCACCACAGTGGGATTAGCAGTGTGAATGCAGGTGGGCTCTCGAGACAGGGAATGGGGTAAGGTATACTCAGATAGACCTAACCCTCTCAATCAATGTTTCTCAAGAGTCACTTGAAAAACTAGCTTGAGTTCTCCGGGTGGGGGGTGGAGATGGATGAAGATAGGTGAAGGCTGCCAGCTTAGCTAGATAGAATTTTGTAGATAACTCTGTTATTTGTAAATATTAATGTAAGCCTCAGGCTCGTTCTCTTAAATGTGAAAAGACTGTATTGAATGTTGAACTGGAAAAAATGCAACAACAGCGCACTCTGCTGTAAGAAAGCTAAAAAGTCAAGCATTGTGAAATTCTTTGATCTAAAACTCAGAGCTAAGGTGTCTAGAGGGAGGCATTCTGCCTATTGTTTTGAGGTTTGAGCTAATGGCTAGAATTTACATGTATAATTTATTTTATTGCTCTGGCTTCCTGACCAGCTGAAAGATCAAAAGGGTTATTAACCACTGAGTTTCTGTTAGCCTGGGAACCAGAGTGAAATAATGTAATCTGAAATGAATCAGTGGTACTGTGTTATCAATTTAAGGAGAGAAATAATGAGAGAATTTTAGCATTTGTCTTGAGAACATCCAACTCACCAGCACTCTGCCTGTGTTCTATATGTAAGTTTATTTTATGACTGTGTTTTCTCTTAGATATAGCTAGGAACTAGGAAGATTAGATTTTTTTTTCTGTATTGATGTCAGAACTTTTCTACTGTATTATTTTAAGTATTTCCCTGTGATCTCTGAACTCTTGACTAGCATTGTGTAGTAAGAAGTATTGTCTTGTGTTTTTATTATTTATTATTAAATATTTTTAAACTTTTCAACTCCAATAAGCCTTGACTGTTCAGTTACACTTACCATTTGGATAATAATATTGCACAGTATAATTGGGCACTCTTTCATAAGGGCCATTTTAGTAGCTGATAAATATTAGTGGGTGGTGGCAAGTGGTACTACCATATAGTCTGGGTAAAAGGGGCACAGCTCGAGAACCTGTGCCAGCCTTTCCCAGATGTGTCTGTGTGGTTGTATATAACACTTATCTCAAAGTGTGTGTGTGTGTGTGTGTGTGTCAGCTACTTGGGCAGGGACACGAAGCACTGGTTGGACAGAGAGAGTACTGGAGATTTTAGCTTGCCCACTAGGCTGAGATCTGGACACTATAGCTGTGCCAGTGGGGAGTATTATTGGAGACCTGGAGAGAAAGGGAGAAACCAGCCCCAGACTGACTGTGATCTCTGTGTGCTGTTAAGGGAAATTGTACTATACTGTGTGTGTATTTATTATCCTTTCCTTATATGGATGCCTCTCACTGGTGTCAGTGGTGAGGATTGAGGCTCCTTGATTGCTGGTCCAGTGTACGGGCATCACATGGTATACATGTGCATTTGCAATGTGCAACCTTACCTTGTTGCCCTGCGTTATCGTTGTCTTCCTTGTTGTGGGCAGATGTTGTCAACCTCCCTTCAGCCTTTGAAAGTATGTAATATATCATGCAGATATGTTTGCTTTTGTTGGAATTCTTGTCTGTTGTCATGTGTTAGTTTGGTTAAAAGTTCAATATGTGCCAACTCTATGGCCATTATACAGATGCAGGACATCTGCACAGAAGTTCCTGTCTGCTGCTTACAATACATCCTTGTTGTTGTTATACTTGTGTGTTACATAATAACCAATCTGCATTGTTGAAATTCATGTGCATAACCTCATATTTTTTATATAACAGTACTGTCAGATTTGTGACCATATATTATTATTACAGGTCATTGATGTGTGTATGTATATTGATATTGCTTTCATGTAACTTTTGTTTAGACCACTGAAGGTCATACATACATGCCTATTCCTGTGTGTTGCCCTTGACATGGCTTATGTGTGTGACATATGCATTCCATTACATTTCTGTTAGGGTTGTGTACACCTACTTGTGTAGGTTGCATCCAGTTTGCTGCTTTGTTCCACTACCACTGTTTGGCATTGTGCTTGGTAGTTTGCCTTTCACATGCATGGTTGGAGGCTCTGTTCTGCCCTCTTCTGGAATTATTTGGCATTCCAAGATCTGCATTTGCTCATCTGTGATGTTGCTTGGCTTATGCTTGCACTGCTAACAGACTATTTGGATATTGGTGATGTCCTTACCATCCTCTTTCCCTATTTTTACCTTTCCTTCTAGTCTTAAAAAATGAAAAAAATGAGGCTTATTCTGCAAAAAAAAAAAAAAAAAGAATCCCCCGTGCCCCTCTGACTTTCCCTCAGATTTTCAAAAAAAATGAACAGCCACAACCAAAAACAAGAAGCAGGCACTAGCAGAGCTGGGGAACCAAATAAATTACTGCAAATGTTGAAAGCAGTAAAACACGATTTATTCATACCACATTATAAAACAGGAAGATACCAAGGCAAAACAGTAAATTAAGCGCGTTCGTCTCTGCTTATTCAGAGACTTCATCAGAATGCCCTAACAGTTCAATTAGTTTTATACAACCATAATTAATTACCACACTCAGTACAGGCCACCTAATTACCACAACAAACAGTTAACACACACAACTACCTAATATATATATATATATATATATATATATATATATATATATATATATATATACACACACACACATTAAAATATATTAGCATATTATATCACATTAGAACGTCCTTTATATGAAATCAATTTAAAAAGTAAAATGTTAATAGAAGAAAAAGTGTTATATATTCCTATTACAAATAACCTTTAGTGTTTAAACATTTATAACATAAGAATCAATTCATAAATGTACAATAATAAATACATACAATAAAAAATACATAGTTGAAAAACCTGCATATCCTTCACCTATATTAAACAATAAACAATGCTTCATCTGTCTAGAGCTTTTAATTAAAAAAGAAACATGCCAAAGAAAGTGAATCATTGAGTCCTGGCCACTGTGTTGCATTCGTTCTAATTTGAGTTTCATGTTTCTCAAATATGACTGATTAGGGCCCACCCCTTTTGTCAGGGTCAAGGACTTCTATGATTGCAAATTTGAAAACGTGGTCTGCAAATTCTAAACAGTGTTTTGCTAGCGCATCTTTGCCATTTTTATTTTTCATATTTCTCAGATGTTTATAGATGCTGTTCTTAAATTTCCTCACTGTCTTTCCAGTATAAAAAACAGGGGCATTTTTGACAAAATGCACAATATACTACTTTCTCAGTATTACAAGAACATCATTTATTTAATTCTATATTGATATTATTCACATTAAAACTAGAACCCTCCTTAATATAGGGGCAATAATTGCAGGCACCACACTTACTCATAGTGCCATTGAGTGGTCCCTTTACAATTGTTTCAAAGATTTTTTTTAAAGATTTACCCTTCCTGTAAACAATAGTTGGTCTCTCACCAACAAATTCTATAATATCTCTGTCATTTGCTATTACTATCCAATTTTTGAACAGAGTTTCCACAATACCCCTGCTGGAGCTATTAAATATTGTTACAAATGCAGTCCTAAAATTACAATTACCTTGCGTTTCAGGACTTGCTCTATACAGGTCATTGGGGCATTCACCATAAGCATTGTCAGTGTTTACTACAGGTCCACTATTCAAATTAGCATTAATATGGCTTTCTTGCTGATTAAGAAGGAGTAAAAAATACCCTCTTTCCCATTTATTTACAACTTCAAGCATGACATCATTCACCAAATTAAAAGGGTAACCCCTAATGATGAACATTTCTTTTAAATTGTCACATTCATTTAAAAACCTCTCAAAGGATGTGACCATTCGTGCAGCCCTTACAAACTGCCCTTTAACCACCGCTTTCTTCTGTTTATAGGGGTGGAAACTGTCACAGTGTAGAAAACTATATACATCACTCTCATACCCTGCTAGCGCCCTTCCACCCTCCTAGTTTCTTCTTTTTTTAGAGAACTCTATAACCTCTCACTTCAATCTACAATTGAAATTATACCCTTATCTTGTCTATGTACACCCAAAACTAATTCCATGCCAAATACAGCATGTACTTTAATCAATAATTTTCTATCCTATTTATTTCTTGTGTCTATTTTCTAACATGTATAAATTTAATGTTGTCTGTTTGATTGTTTGATTGAGCTTTCTCCTCGGGCCTCTACTGAAAATGGACATGTATCCAGCTAGACTAGCCCGGTTAACAAATGTAAAATAAATAAATAAATAAAAATAAATATGTAGCTTTCTGAAAAATTTCTGATTTAAATACTTTATGTTGTTTGTCCTTTATTAACCTAACATCTAAACAAGAAATTTCATCAAAACCAGTATTATGAGTAAATTTGAGGAATACAGTTAAATTATTAATATAGTCTAAAAATTCATGGAACAACGCAAAGGATCCTGTCCAGTAAATAAAAATATTGTCCAGGAATCGCATATAGCTCTTACAGTATAAAAAGCAGGGGGGATTAAAAAAAACTTCTTTTCCCATTGGAACATGACCACATTAGCATATAAGCCTCCAAAAGCCGAACCCATTGAGACCCTTTCACTTTGCAGGAAAAATTCATTATCATTGCGCAAGACCGTTTCAAGTAGATGTTCATATACATTAATATTATTTTGGGTAATCCTGTTTTCAAGAAGGTAGTTACAAAACCATTTGATACCTAGTTTATGTGGTATGACAGTGTATAAATCTTTAACATCAATGGTTACAAATACACCACTGTTGTTAAATTCTAATCTATTTGTTCTTGTCAAAAAGTCCCACGAATCTCTACACAGATGAATTTCATCGGCTACCAAGCCTTTTAATTTAATATCCAAAAATTTTGCAATAGGTTGTGTGACAGACCTTCACCCATCCACAATGGGTCTCATTGGGGTATCATACAGGTCTTTATGTATTTTAGGTAGGCCAAAGATAATAGGTATTTTTGGATGGGTCACATTCATAAAATTAAGCTCATCAATGGCTATACTTCCCTCAATGAATAAGTCATTAAGTTCACCCCTAACTTTTTTATAAGCACCATTTAATTCATTGAGTGAGACCTGTTTATAAGTTGTACCATTTAAAATCCTTCACATTTTCTCATTATAGAGGTTTATATCCATAATCACTATGCCCCCACCCTTATTGGGTTTAACAATTCTTACCCCTTTGTTGATTTTCAGCAACTGTAAGCAATTATATTTATCTTTAGATATATTATATACATTACTATTACCATTCCTTATACTTAAATTATGAAAATCAATTTCACACAAGTTTTCAAATAGTTGCAGAGAGGGGTGGAGTGGAGGGTTAAAGGTACTGGATATATACAAAGGATTACTTGTATATCCAACACCGTGAAATAGTATACTCAAATTTAATTTTCTAACAAATTGCTTTAAGTCCACTATTGTATTGCTTACATCAATTGGTTTAGATGGAACAAATGAAAAGCCTCTAGGTAGTAAATCACATGTGAACTGGTCTATGTTCACAGCAGAAAAATTAAACACTTTAAAGTCACCTTTTGAATTCAAATGATTAGTAGGAAAACTTGGTGCAGATAACCTGTTGGCTATCTCTGACCCTGTGTGTTGTCTCTCAAACCACCCCTCGCATTCCCTCTTGGGTTGGGGTATTTACCCCCTCTCCTCCAATGCATGGGGTCCAATTGTTGGGTGGTTCCTTGGTGTTCCTTTCCCTGAGGTGTTCGGATCATCTCGGGTGGAAATTCTTCTTGTCCTAAAAAATCTTCTATTTCATGGTTCTGTGCTCTCACAAAATTAGTGCCATTACCCCCCAGTTCTGAGATTTAGGTGGTTCAGGGTAGGCAGAATTGGTGTCATATTCCGTCCTATCCCTCTCTATTTCCCGTATTTTCTGATTCTTGATTCTATTCATCTGATTCTTTATGCTCTTAAAAAAATTCAGTTATAATCATAAATGTTGGTAATATGAGCTTCATCAGCTAAAATGTCCTTATTCAAGTCACATGCCTCTACAATTAAAGAGTCTATGTCACGTTGATTATGCTTGACCACCATCTCCATGTATTCAAAACCATGGTGGTCAAACATTGCTAATAATTGTTTGTGGAAAGGGGAATTCCCTACTAGTCCTGTGGGAAAACACCACATCCTTAGACTCTTAGGCACTATTTTTTTGTTTAAGACATTCTTTGAAGTACATATTGTCTAACTGGAGTTTTATAATTTTCAAAATTAAAGTGTCAAGTTTATGTAATTTGTCTAAATATTTCTTAGTACTTACGGTTGTGTGTGTATCAGGCAAAGGTAAAACAGGTTCCAAGTTGAGCCAATCATTTAATACGAGCTGTTCATTCATTCTATTCATGCCATTGTGGTTCCAGTTCATATTCTGAGTTAAGCGCTGTTCACACTCATCTCTGGCAGCTAAATTAGGTCCCAAAAGGCTAAAATATTGAGAACTGGAGTTATTTAGTGTTTATGGACCATGATATGACGTATTTGAACCTGTTTGCTGCTCCTGCAGCAAACACTGAACTGTGTTTTGTCCTTGTGGTCTATCACGCAATCTATTGCAAAATTCTTGGATATTAAATTAAAAGGCTTGGTAGCCAATGAAATTCATCTATGCAGAGATTCATGGGACTTTTTGACAAGAATAAATAGATTAGAATTTAAAGACAATGGTGTATTTATAACCATTGATTTTAAAGATTTATATACTGTCATACCACATAAACTAGATATGAAATGGTTTTGTAACTACCTTCTTAAAAAGGGGATTACTCAAAATAATATTATTGTATATGAACATCTACTTGAAATGGTCTTGTACAATAATTTTATTTTATTTAACAATGAATTTTTCCTGCAAAGTGAAGGGGTCTCAATGGGTTCAACTTGTGGAGGCTTATATGCTAATGTGTTCATGTTCTAATGGGAAAATAATTTTTTATTGAATTCCCCTTACTTTTCATATTGTAAGAGCTATATGTGATTCCTGGACAATATTTTTATTTACTGGACAGGATTTTTTTGAGCTGGTCCATGAATTTTTAGAATATATTAATAATTCAACTGTAGTCCTGAAATTTACACATTTATTTATTTATTTATTTTACATTTGTTTACCAGGATAGTCCGACAGGATACATGTCTATTTTCAGCAGAGGCCCGGGGAGAAAAGCTCCACATAGACAAACTTACATAGATTACACAGAAGTTAGCAAACAATTACAAAAACAAAGTGATTATATACAATGGGTTAGTAGTGTTCCCTAGTAGAGACTCACAATTCTCATGGACAATTAAAAGTAAGAGACATCAGAGTGGAAGCAGAGCTTGGTGATGTAGTTACAAGTTATGATAATTGCAGAATATGCTTTTAGTTTATAACTTAATCAGGGTTGGTACATGGGCATAGCCAATTCACTTTGAGATACTGTTTGAGGTTTTTTTTTAAGAGACTTTTGGAGGATTGTAGGGTTATATAATTTGGCAATGAATTCCAGGTTTTGCCAATGAAGTTGGCAAACAGGAATTCACCAGCAGAGTTATTAGCTTTGTGGGTTTGGACCAGTAGTTCATCAGCTGGCCATAGGGATCTTAGGTTACTATATGGCTTAATAATATTTTTAAGTGAAGGGGTATCCTCAGGGTGGTACAAAATTTTGTGCACTATTAAGAGTTGATTGAATTGAATTAAGCTGGGCAGTTCTAGCCACTCTAGTTGTTTAAGGTTCTGGCAGTGGTTGGTTCTATAGGTGGAGCCAGTGCCAAATCTGGCAATATGATTGTAGCTATGGGACAGCTTACCTAGTTCGGATTTGTTGAGGTTTGAGAGTACAGGCGAGGCATATAAAAGAGTAGAGAGTAGGTGTGATCGGGCGACTGCAGTCCTAGCCAGTGGGGTTAAAAATATCCTGTTTCTATACAGTGATCCAAGCTTCTTATTGATGGTCTGTATGGTTTTGTTGACCTGTAGGTCAAATTTGAGATTATTGTCTATGATAACCCCTAGCAGTTTGGTGTGATTATCTGGGGAAATAGTGGTACCATTGTTAGATGTGACAGAGAATAAAAGTGTGGTGGATCTACTAGTGGGAGAGAAAAGTAGAAGTTTAGTTTTATTGGGGTTCAGAAGTAGGCGTTGGTTGGTGAGCCAGTTCTTGATAGTGTTAAATGTATTTTGGGTTAAGATTTGCAAGTCACATAGGAAGGTGGTTGAGCAGATGAGAGTGGAATCATCTGTGTATTGAATGCAGGTGGCTTTAAAGATAGCAGTGTGGAGGTTGTTGATAAAAATAGAGAAGAGTAGTGGAACTAGTATGGACCCTTGAGGGACACCAAGTGTGAGAGGTAACTGGCTGGAGAGTTTGCCCTGCCATAGTACCGACTGCTGTCTACCAGTCAGGTAGGACTGGAACCACTGGATAGCAGGCTTGTTGAGGGAAATAGATTTTAGTGAAAGAATGAGAAGTTCATGGTTGACCATGTCAAAGGCTTTTGATAGGTCAAGAAAGAGGTCAGGGGTTAGTCTATTGTCATTCCTCTTTTGGTTTATGGCTGTAGTAAAGGAAAGAAGGGCTGAGGTGGTGCTGTGGTACGGCCTGAAATCATGCTGGGAGTCAGATTAGTAAGTTATTCTGTGAAAGGTATTGCATTAGTTGCTTCTGTACACATTTCTCAATTATTTTGGCTAGTGGGGAAAGAATGGCAATGGGTCTATAGTCGGATATGTCTGAGGAGCTACCACCTTTATGGAGTGGGATGATGTGAGATATTTTCCAGGGGGAGGGGATAGCATTTTTGGATAAGGTTCTGCTGATGAGGATAGATATGGGATATGCAATGGCATCTGCAGCTATTTGTAGGTACTCTGCAGGGAGGAGGTCAGCAGTGAGGGTGGCAGGTTTTAGTTTTTTTTAGAAGTGTTTTGATAAAACTAGTGGATATTGGTCGGAAGCTAAATTCCGGGTGATTATTAGGTAGATTAGGCATGTGGTTTAAGTTAGAGGGGGTTAGTTGATTTGCTAGGGATTGGATTGTTTCAGTGAAAAAGTTATTAAAGGTGCTAGCTATGGGTGTAGTTAGCCGGGGCTGGGGTGGTGGAGTGACCTGGAAAAAGTAGTTGATTTAAGTCTGCCCAGACCTTTTCAGGGTTGTTGTGGTGTTTTTGTAGGAGATTTTGGTAGAAGCTGTTTTTATCCAGTAAAACAGATTTTTTGTATCTTTGCTGAGTTGACGATATTTTAGATGGTCAAGTGGGGCTTTGGTTGTTCTCCAGCTGGCCCAGGCTTTGTTTCTAGTTTTGATGTTAGCTTTGGTAGCTTTTGTGAGCTATGGTGCTGTATTTGATCTAGTTTTTATTGTACGTGCTGGAGCATGGGAATCAAGGATACTTAGGAATTTAGTGTTAAAGTGATCTATGGCCTCCTCTAATGTTAGATTTTTTAGTTTTGACCAGTCAACTGCTTTTAATTCATATATAGCAGCATCAAAGTTTTTCCTGTTTCTAAATGTTTTATATTTGGGCTGGTGAGGGTATCCTGCCCTATGTTTTATGATATAGTTTAGACAATGGTCGCTGAGGTCATCAGGGAGAGTACCAGCTGTGTACAGTTGGGGTTGGTTATTAACTAGGATCCAGTCTAGGATACTTTCCTTGTTGGTTGGTTTGCTTATCCTAGTGGGAGAGGTTATGGTCTGTTTAAACCCAGATACGTTTATATGAGTGATATAACCGTAATACTGGTTTGATGAAATTTCTTGTTTAGACGTTAGGTTAATAAAGGACAAACAACATAAAGTATTTAAATCAGAAATTTTTCAGAAAGGTACATATTCAAATAGTTTTCTACACTATGACAGTTCCCACCCCTATAAACAGAAGAAAGCGGTGGTGAAAGGGCAGTTTGTAAGGGCTGCATGAATGGTCACATCCTTTGAGAGGTTTTTAAATGAATGTGACAATTTAAAAGAAATGTTCATCAGTAGGGGTTACCCTTTTAATTTGGTGAATGATGTCGTGCTTGAAGTTGTAAATAAATGGGAAAGGGGATATTATTTGCTCCTTCTTAATCAGCAAGAAAGCCATATTAATGCTAATTTGAATAGTGGGCATGTAGTAAACACTGACAACACTTATGGTGAATGCCCCCATGACCTGTATAGAGCAAGTCCTGAAACGCAAGGTAATTGTAATTTTAGGACTGCATTTGTAACAACATTAATTAGCTCCAGTAGGGGTATTGTGGAAACTCTGTTCAAAAGTTGGATAGTAATAGCAAATGACAGGGATATTAGAGAATTTGTTGGTGAGAGACCAACTATTGTTTATAGGAAGGGTAAATGTTTAAAAAACATCTTTGAAACAATTGTAAAGGGACCACTCAATGGCACTATGAGTAAGTGTGGTGCCTGCAATTATTGCCCCTATATTAAGGAGGGTTCTAGTTTTAATGTGAATAATATCAATATAAAATTAAATAAACAGTGTTCTTGCAATACTGAGAAAGTAGTATATTGTGCATTTTGTCAAAAATGCTCCTGTTTTTATATTGGAAAGACAGAGAGGAAATTTAAGAACTGCATCTATGAACATGTGAGAGATATGAAACATAAAAATGACAAAAATGCACTAGCAAAACACTGTTTAGAATTTGCAGACCACACTTTCAAATTTGCAATCATAGAAGTCCTTGATTCTGATAAACGGGGTAGGCCTGGTCACTAATACTTGAGAAACATGAAACTCTATGGCAATTTAGAACGAATGCAACACAGTGGCCAGGACTCAATGATTCACTTTCTTTGGCATGTTTATTAAAATTAAAAGCTCTAGACAGATAAAGCATTGTTTATTGTTTAATATAGGTGAAGGATATGCAGGTTATTCACCTATGTATTTTTTATTGTATGTATTTATTATTGTACATTTATGAATTGATTCTTATGTTATAAAAGTTTAAACACTAGAGGTTATTTGTAATAGGAATATATAACACTTTTTCTCCTATTAACATTTTACTTTTTAAATTGATTTTATATAAAGGAAGTACTAATGTGATATAATATGCTAATATATTTTAATATGTGTGTGTGTGTGTGTGTGTGTGTGTGTGTGTGTGTGTGTGTGTGTGTGTGTGTGTGTATATATATATATATATATATATATATGTATTAAGGGGCTGTGTGTGTGTGTTAACTGCTTGTTGTGCTAATTAGGGTGTGTGTACTTAGTGAGGTAATTAATTATGGTTGTATAAAACTAATTGAACTGTTAGGGCATTCTGATGAAGTCTCTGAATAAGAAGAGATGAAAACGTTTACTTTATTGTTTTGCCTTGGTATCTTCCTGTTTTATAACGTGGTGTGAATAAATCGTGTTTTACTGCTTTCAGCATTTTCAGTAATTTATTGGGTTCCCCAGCTCTGCTAATGCCTGCTTCTTGATTTTCCCTCAGATTTTCCTATCCTAACATATCTCTTGTGTGTCCCTTTTCTTCACCCATACCCCACATTTTCTTATCTATCTCCCATTTACTGTGTGTGTGTGTGTGTGTGTGTGTGTGTGTGTGTGTGTGTGTGTGTGTGTGTGTGTGTGTTACCTGTGTTCCCCACATAAGTCTCTAACCCATTGTTAGCTAATGTTAGCTGCAGTGATGTGGATGATTGCCCTTTGCATTTATTAACTTTTTTATTGGAAACTTTACAAATTCCATCAGAATGTATAACTGATAATATATTTTAATAATAATGGAGTTATGTAAATGTTCCATAGTTGCCTGTAATTTTACTGTAGAGAGTCTTGTTATAGATATGTATTTATGAATGTCAGTCTGGTTAGATGGTGAGATTCTTTCTGTAACTTTGCTAATGTATGTCATGTTCTGACAGTGATTTTTCATAACTTACAGAGTAGCTGTGACTGATATACAATGCTACATTACTACTGAGATATTCTGTTATGTGCCAAGATATGCTAAGGTCACTGTGGCATATTTACATTTTACATTGTTATCTGCAACTCTTCTGCTGATAACGGCATAATACACCAGATTCTGTGAACTTTAAAAATGAAATCATCGACAATACTTTTTGACATTGCTCATGAACTTCAAAATCCCCTATTATTTGTCTAGCCTCAGCTATTCCTACCTTTCTCTAATTTAATATAACACTGATCCCTAATTAGTCCATTCCCTTTCTACAATCATCTTCCCTATCTATAAATACCCCTTTTGCCTATCCTCCCTACTTCTAGCTCTGATCCATTCCAATGTACATCTGTACCACTTCTCTTTTAATCTTACATAAATAACAATTTGCATCATAAATGCAAATCATGAATATTGCTGTTTGTAAATACGATGTTATATTTGTTATATAAACTATGGAACTTTTCTCCCATACCCACCAATGAGAATGTGCTCTAGCTAGCCAGACTATCTCTGTAGACAAATGGAAATGAATAAATAAATATTTTTACTTGCTTGTATTTATCCTGATATTCATAAAAGCACAATTACAGAAGAGATAATTCTAATAGCTGACTTCAGAATAAATTGTTCCATAGTTAATGGACAGTCAAGCTATCCCATAATTAATATCATTAACTTTATAGGTTCATAGGTAGGTACTAGGCTATCTTCCCAAAGGCATTTATAAGCCTAGCCAGAATGTGTTGGCTTTTGCCACCCCCTTAAAAGTGATCCCCAGGGTAAACTTTCTGTTTCCCATCCACTCATCAAGGTTTCTCTTGAAGAGTGTTAGCAAGGAGCTCTGCCTAATATAGAATGTAATCTTGTTCCAAAGCATGGGAAGTCTCTGGGACAGAAATCTATCCCTCCAACACATCCTATTTATTGTTGTGGTGAGGTTTAGATCCCTATAGCGTGTGGCTCGAGGGGATAAGGTTTTCTTTAGGTCTAGCATGTCCATCAATTCTGGGTTGGACATGGCCTTGTATGTCAGGCATAGATCACCTCTGAGTAGGCGGTATGCAACCGAATACAGCTGGAGTTTCTTCAGTCGAGCTGCATAGGGCATCTGTTTGAGGCCAGTGATCCTCTTTGTGAGGTACTTCTGTGGTCTTTCCTGTAGCAGGTATCTTGTAATGTACATCCCAAGTGGGGCATTGTACTCTATGATGGGTCTGATGAGTGATGAGTGACCTCTTTTGATCTGGATGTGAACCCTTTTGTGATTAGGTGGGCTACATTGAAGGATTTTCTAACCACTTTGGCAATGTGATTATCAAAGGAGAGATTACTATCTTCTTGGGTCCCCAGATCCCTTATTACATTTTCCGTATTTAGGGGACTACCACCTATGTGGTAGTTTGTGGGTACTTAGTTTTTTCCAAAGGGGATGACTATGCACTTTTTGGTGTTTAGCTTGACACCATGATTTTGACACCAGGTATCCGTCTCAGTGAGACCCTTTTGGAGGATGTCTGTGTCAGTTGGAGAGTCAATTATAGCCTCTAGTTTTCAGTCATCTGTGAACTTGGTTAGCCATAGTCTTCCTCTGCTTGCCTGTACCTCTGAGAAGTATATGCCAAACAGGAAGGGTCCTAGGACTGAGGCCTGGGGAATGCCACTTGTAACTGGTTTAGAATCTGACCTAGCTCCTGCAACTCTCATTATGTGGGTTTTGTCTGTGAGCCAGTTGGCAACCCATCTTGTGACATAGTGGTTTATGTTCAGGCTAGTGAGCTTATCTATAATAGCAGAATGGGGAATGGTGTTGAAGGCCTTTGCGAAGTCTAGTTAGGCTGTGTTTACCACCTTTCCCTCATCTATAGCCTTGGTAACTGTCTCAAAGAAGTCCACCAGGTTTAGGAGGCATGATCTGACATTAACAAAGCCGAACTGGGTAGGGTCCAGTGCTTGGAGGTTTCCAGTGTCTCTGTTAATGAGTTCCATGATGATGTGCTCCATAGCCTTGCAGAACAAGCTAGTCAGGCTTATAGGGTGATAGTTCCTGGGGTCTTTTGTGGCTCCACCTTTGTGGAGAGGAATAACCATTGCTGTGCGCCACTCTAAAGGTATGTAGCCAGTGGAGAGGCTGAGTCTGAACAGTGTGTTTAGGTGAGGGGTTAGTTTGTCTTTGAGATCATGTAGGACGCAGCCTGGGATACTGTCCGGTCCCATTGATGCTGTGTTTTTGGCTTTGGAAAGGGCTGTTTTAACCTGAGTGTCTGTGATTTCAGGGGCTTTACATTCTTCTGGTATGATTTATGGGCCCTTTTAGGGGTGAGAGGGGAGTGAAATTTGCACTGCCAACTGTCTACAAGGATGTTGGCGATATCAGTTGGTTCAGTGTATTTTGCGCCATTCTGCACTAACTCTGAGCAGATCTGAGCATTGCCACTTAGATTCTTGACATAGCTAAAGAATGCCTTGTGGTTATCTTTGGAGTCCTTGGCAATTTTTCTTTTGACGCTCGCCTTGGATGATTTTATGAGTTTTATTAGTTTCTTGCTGATACTGATCTAGGATGTCTTCCCTTCTTGGGATTTTACTCTTTTCTGTACTAGTTTCCTCCATCTATTGTATAGCTTGCTTATAGCAGGGGTCCACCAGACTGGTTTCCTTTTCTTGGAGGAGTGAGTCTTGGTTTTGCTTGGGATAGCATGATCCATGCATTCTTGTAGGTACCCATAGAATGCATTAGTAAAGGATTTTTCAGCTTGGACAGCATTATCCTTTAGCATGGGGGCTTTGAAACTTTCCACCTCGGTCTTAAGTAACGTAAAGTTTGCTTTTGAAAAGTTTTTCATGGTGGCTTCCTTGTCCGGGGGTGGGGGCGGAATGTGGATATCCAAAATTGATTTGCTTATGGTCAAATCTAACCAGCGAGGGGTTGACCTCCAGTGTGGAACACTGGTCACCCATGTTGGTGATGACCAGGTCCAATATGTTGTCACCTCTGGTGGGAGTGTTGACCAGTTGATCCAGGGCATTTGAGTTTATAAATTCTAGTAAATGTTGGGCAGGGGAGTTAGTACTTGAGTAGTTATCCCAGTTAATGTTTGGGTAATTGAAATCACCCAATATTAGGGTGCTTGATAGGACCTTTTTGTTTCCCAGTGTTTCCAGAAATGTGGAATGGGGGTCCTGGGACATGGCAGGTGATCTGTAGCAAGCTACAATTTGAATTGCAGTTTTTTCCATTGTTAGTTGCACGTGGATGATCTCTGAAGCATTGTGTTGTGCCACTAACCTGGAGGTGTGGTTATCCTTGATGACTATGGATACACCCCCACCTTTTGTATTTCGGTCTGAGTTCTGTGGCCGAAATGTATGGTATGAGTTGTAGCCTGGTAGTGCTGGGGTGCTCTCTGGAGCCTTAAACCAGGTTTGTGTTACTGCACATATATTGATTTTCTCCATACTGAGGAGTGCCTTGAGTGCATGCATTTTGAGGTTTAGACTTCTGGCATTGAGTAGCATTACCCTCGGTTTTTTGTTACTTGTGCTATTTACGGTGGTGGGTTTGTCTTTTGAGCTTTGCCTAAAAAGGCACTATGGGGGTGGCAAGAGCCTTGGCCAGTATTTGTAAGCCTAAGGGTGACAGGTGCAAGCCATCTCTAGTGAAGCAGCGTGGCTTGTCGAGCATGTCATCCCAGGCTGACAGACACTGGATCCCCTTTGAATGACACCAGAAACTTAGCCAATTGTTGAAATTCATAGTTTTTTCTTTATACAGTGGTATCATTCTTGGTGAGGGCAGAATGCTACTCAGGGTCAGATTCATACTGGCCTGAGCTACACAACTAAATGCTCATAAAGGATTTTACATCCCAGCAACTAATACTGTAATTCTTTGACCAAATTTCTCATGCAGATTTGTGTCACATTCCAAAAAATTATCATAGCCACTACCACAAAATAACCAAAAAAATTGCAATGCCATATAAAAGACCTCTAAATTCAACACAGATATATCCAACTGTCTCCTACAGCACATTAACTAGACCCTTTTCAGAACCTTACAGCCAGACAGCTTAGTTCAGGATGTCAGTGACTCTTTTGAAAGCATTCTAAACTCTTATTGTCTCACTAAGGTGTAATCTCATAAAAGATATTACAGTATTATGGCTTACCAGAGTAATTACATGCCATGTGAGAAAGGGACCACAGGTGGAAAACAAAGTAAACCACTGTTCACATTTGAAAAATGCTAAGCAAATGATAAATATAGACAACAAGATGCATAGCTGCACACACCTTTAAGGAGACACATCTAAAAGTTCTTGCCACTCCATTTCAGACACTTAGTACTGCTCTTCTCAAAATAAAGTAAGGTCATACATGGTAACCCTGGTGTAAATGTGTGTCTACCCAGCAGTGTCATACATGGTAACCCTGGTGTAAATGTGTGTCAACCCATCAGGGCCATACATGGTAACCCTGGTGTAAATGTGTGTCTACCCAGCAGGGTCATACATGGTAACCCTGGTGTAAATGTGTGTCTACTCAGCAAGCTCCGAGATGGTAACTCTGGTGTAAATATGTGTCTACCCAGCGGTGTCATACATGGTAACCCTAGTGTAAATGTGTGGCTACCCAGCAGGGTCATACATGGTAACCTTGGTGTAAATGTGTGTCTACCCAGCAGGGCCATAGATTAACCCTGGTATAAATGTGTGTCTACCCAGCAGGGTTATAGATGGTAACCCTGATGTAAATGTGTGTTTAACTATCCAATCAACCAGACTAGACTTAAACATGGACAATGTAGTCTTTTGTTTGAACTACACTGATATATCATTCCATAATCTAGGAATACACCGAGTTAGGAACCTAACCCTCCAGCAAATCTTGTCTATCTGTTGGTACATATATAGTCCTCAAGTAATGGTGTTTGTTGAGCTACTTGTTTTATGAAGAAATAGGAGTTCAGATAGTTCTGTGTCTTTCCTTGCTCAAAAAGAGAAACCCAGGTAACCTTGAAGCAGTTATCAGGCTACTGAGCATAAGCTGAGTTGTGCTAAACTAACATAATAGTTGAAGGACCTACAACCTTTAATTTTATTGGTTAGAAAAATTATTGCAATGCCATATAACAGACCTCTAAATTCAACACAGATATATCCAACTGTCTCCTACAGCACATTAACTAGACCCTTTTCAGAACCTTACAGCCAGACAGCTTAGTTCAGGATGTCAGTGACTCTTTCGAAAGCATTCTAAACTCTTATTGTCTCACTAAGGTGTAATCTCATAAAAGATATTACAGTATTATGGCTTACCAGAGTAATTACATGCCATGTGATAAAGGGACCACAGATGGAAAACAAAGTAAACCACTGTTCACATTTGAAAAATGCTAAGCAAATGATAAATATAGACAATAAGATGCATAGCTGCACACACCTTTAAGGAGACACATCTAAAAGTTCTTGCCACTCCATTTCAAACACTTAGTACTGCTCTTCTCAAAATAAAGTAAGGTCATACATGGTAACCCTGGTGTAAATGTGTGTCTACCCAGCAGTGTCATACATGGTAACCCTGGTGTAAATGTGTGTCAACCCATCAGGGCCATACATGGTAACCCTGGTGTAAATGTGTGTCTACCCAGCAGGGTCATACATGGTAACCCTGGTGTAAATGTGTGTCTACCTAGCAGGGTCATGCATGATAACTCTTGTGCAAATGTGTGTCTACTCAGCAGGGTCATATATAGTAACTCTGGTGTAAATGTGTATCTACCCAGCAGGGTCATACATGGTAACCCTGGTGTAAATGTGTGTCCACCCAGCCGGGTCATACATGGTATCTCTGGTGTAAATGTGTGTCTACCCAGCAGGGTCATACAGGGTAACCCTGGTATAAATGTGTGTCTATCCAGCAGGGTGATACAGCATACCCCTGGAGTAAATGTGTGTCTACCCAGCAGTGTGGTACAGCATACCCCTGGAGTAAATGTGTATCTACCCAGCCAGGTCATACATGGTAACCCTGGTGTAAATGTGTATCTATCAGCAGGGTTATACATGATAACCCTGGTGTAAATGTATGTCTACCCAGCAGAGTCAAACATGGTAACCCTGGTGTAAATGTGTGTCTACTCAGCAAGCTCCGAGATGGTAACTCTGGTGTAAATATGTGTCTACCCAGCGGTGTCATACATGGTAACCCTAGTGTAAATGTGTGGCTACCCAGCAGGGTCATACATGGTAACCTTGGTGTAAATGTGTGTCTACCCAGCAGGGCCATAGATTAACCCTGGTATAAATGTGTGTCTACCCAGCAGGGTTATAGATGGTAACCCTGATGTAAATGTGTGTTTAACTATCCAATCAACCAGACTAGACTTAAACATGGACAATGTAGTCTTTTGTTTGAACTACACTGATATATCATTCCATAATCTAGGAATACACCGAGTTAGGAACCTAACCCTCCAGCAAATCTTGTCTATCTGTTGGTACATATATAGTCCCCAAGTAATGGTGTTTGTTGAGCTACTTGTTTTATGAAGAAATAGGAGTTCAGATAGTTCTGTGTCTTTCCTTGCTCAAAAAGAGAAACCCAGGTAACCTTGAAGCAGTTGTCAGGCTACTGAGCATAAGCTGAGTTGTGCTAAACTAACATAATAGTTGAAGGATCTACAACCTTTAATTTTATTGGTTAGAAAATGTTTTGGGAGCTTAGAGTTCAGTGATATGCTTGGATTTATTCTTACCAAAGGGGCATCATATTGATTGATGTGTCTGTTTAGAGAAGAATGCACTGATAGGAGGAGATCTTTGGGTCTTGATTTATAAGATTGTATTGTAAGACCACAATGTGTTTTTTTAGAACAGATCAATATTAATATGACACAAACCAGTGCATAAAGTTCCTCTGCATTGTAGGGCACCCTGCTGCTGACCAGTGGCATGTAAAAAAACAATTGTTAGATGTGTGTTATGACATGTAGTGTATGCTGCAGGCTAATAATTAGGCCAGAAGAACCCCTTCCCTCTGCAGCCCATCTATTCTACCTACTTTCAATAGAAATAAAAAAGAGCAGAAGCCAGAGTGATATAATTCACCCACAGTGGCTATGGATTTAGACAGTTCTTCCCTCTCCTTTGTATGATATCTAGTTCCTGAATGGTATGATAGGACGCTCCATTCCTTCAGTGTCGTCTTCCTTAGATTCTTGAACTTCAGCCAGATGGAAAATCAATTAGTAGTTGTAACAGTACCCTGAAATGATGGCTGCAGTGGTGAATAATTGTAGAGAGAGGGAAAGGTAAAAGACTTTAAGAGGAAGTAGATTAATAACATTCTTCATAAAGTGATTTTAGTGGGGATGGTGAGCTAGACCTGTCCATCTTTTCACATTCATCTGGCTCCACGTGCATCTTTCTGCAGTTTTACATGAAACTGAATATATGGATGTCTACCTGGTAGTAGAACTGGAGATAATATAGCTATCTCTTTCTTTCTTGCTGCATGGTAATCAAAACAAAATTGTCTACATTCATGAGTACTTAGGCAGCTGGGAACTGTAGCTGAGCAAGAAATCTCTCATCTAGGACAATGCAGGGAATGTAGCTGTGTGTTTAAGAAATAATATGTTGGTATATACTGAAGTAACTTTTCATCAGTTTTTAACTTATTTTAATGGATGTGCCACAGTTCTCTGGTATGTTTCAAGATGATTTTGTTCAGAGCAAAGTCTTATAGACAAAGGATAAACCAAGGTATTCAGAAACATTGTGTGTAGATGCAGAAATGCTTCCCATGCTCTCTGTTTACTATGCCAGCATTCAGTACCATGATTCTTAGACATAGGTCACAGCACTGAACTCTTGTCACACAAAGGATGGTCTGGTGCACATGTGTGTATAGTCCACAGTGGTGTACTACACAGTCTTGTGCTACAGATATTCCTGAGCATCATGTTACATGTCTGGCTGTTTCATAGCACCCCACTGCATAGAGTTTTCTATGATTCCTGTAGAGCTTTGTTGTACTAGTCCTAATCAATCACTAGTCCTAGTCCTAATCACTCACTAGTACTAGTCCTAATCAATTACTAGTCCTAGTCCTAATCAATGGCACACAATGTTTGCCAGTGGCATATAAATTACCTGGGCAAGGTTTGATGCTTAATTCTAGGAACTATTCTGTGAGTTCTCTTATTTTGTTGGGCATGTACTAGTCAAAAACAATGCATTACTTCTTTAGTAATGAACTGTACATTTTAATCACCTTTATTTCCTTTTGTCAGGCCTGTTAATTATAGATTAATGCTGCATTTCCTGTTTTCTATGGCATTCATCTTCTTGAATTAAGATTGTACTTCACCAATCTATTCTAACTCACTGAAGTTTTCTGCTCCAGCAAATCTTGTGCTTAAATTTTATTGTAGTCTCTATGATTTGTTGCTTTTCCTTGTGTTTCACAGATGCATCTTTGATTTCATTTGTGTCTTCTAGAATTGCCTATGCCAAGAAAGCCAGGGTGTTATTAGATTTTTTCATGCAGAATATCTCATCCTCTGAGTCTTCTGAAATTTCTGTAGCTGCCAATACCTCATTACTTTTCCTATGTGGTATTTCAAGCACTGAAAATTAAAATTAAAAAAAAAAACAGAAACATCATTCAAACTTCTTAGAAATCACTGTAACTGATGCTGGTTGATGGCTCTGTTTGTCTCATACTCTCTGGCACTCCCTGTAGTCTGATAAGCTCTAAATCATTGAATAATTGACAGAGTATGGCCTGGGGTATGGAGAAAGCTATAGTAAAGCATGCTTCTGACTCACACCTCCCCCTACCATGAGTACACTCCCATGAGTTATTTTCTACATTGTTTACACTGACTTTAATCATTTAGACTTTTATTGTTTCATTCCCATTCTTGTAATTCCTGACGAAAACAGTCTTCTTTATTTCTAAGCATCTGTTCTATTTTTTATGTTTTAGTTTAACCTATTTTCCCTATAAAGTGGCAATTTTGCATGCAGCCAGCCAGATTAATACAAACTCTGTGGTAAGTTTTTATAAGCATCCTAACTCATCATTCCTTCCTACAATTAATAACAAAAATATTTTACTTCTGTTAAAATGCAGTCAGTCAATGTAGTTCGAATAAGGGTTAAAACCAGCAAGAAAAACAATCTTTTATTAATGGTTCTTCATTTTAGGTCTGACCAGTACCAAAGAAAAAAAGTCCCTTTCTTAATCTGCAAGTATTTGAGGAAGTATTGATCTTTTTTTACTCTATTACCCCTCAGGTCATTTTGCCTTCCCTGAGAACTCTACTGTCTAATTTCTGCATCCAGGGGTGACATCCCTATATAAAATTCCTTGTCCTTGGGGTAAAGATGAAGCACCTGAACTGGTGCCATCATCCTCCATTCACTTTATGGTCTTATACTTAGTATGCACATGTCTGCAAATGTCCAACAAGGGACATGAAATGGGCTGATGTGAGGATTGTCCTTCACCTCTCAAAGTGATATAACTCTCAAAGTTCCTGAATCCCTTGCAACAAGTACCTCTATTGTCTCTTGTCTTCAGTACAGGGGCTTACATGGGCAGTGCATCTTTGGAATGCATGCCCACCCCTAATACCTTAGATGGACAAGCAGGCATTGCCTCATCTCTGTTTTCCTTTTGCTCCCATCAGCATCTCCAATGCTCATGCTGATAATTGAACCCAGATCACCACGGTCATACTCAGGGCTTTATTTCCTTTCCACAAAGTCACTAAGTGCAGATTGCAACACACTCAGACAGTAGCAACATCCAGAATGTCAAAGACATCTCCATCATTAATCTTTTCTCTGGTATTCACTGTAATAACACACCAACCGTTGAGAAAAACACTTTATAAAAAGGCAAAGCTTTCGGACAAAAACCCTTCTTCAATACCAATACAAACATGAATAACAGCAATATGCTTTAAATAGGAGCCAAACTTCCATCTATTCCATCTCTTAGCGGTGGAGATATCAATAACCTATTGAAGATTAAAGAGTATGAGTGGATTCTAAGGCTTGCGGCTGATCGCTCGCCTGGTTTAAATACTGCTGCTAATTTAAAACCAGTTTTAATGAAGTTACAACTAACTAAATTAGGCAATTGAAGAGATATATTTTTATGTTTGTATGTTTGCTGAAGTTTATTTATCTATGTATAAATCTTGTTAATTTTTTGTTATAAATCATATTTACATATGATTTTATGGTTGTCACATTATGTTGGCTGCAGTCATGTGATTTTTTTTGGCTCCTATTTAAAGCATATTGCTGTTATTCATTTTTGTATTGGTATTGAAGTAGGGTTTTTGCCCAAAAGCTTTGCCTTTTTATAAACTGTTTTTCTCAATGGTTGGTGTGTTGTCTATAGTTCTTATATTCCAGCATTTGTTGTGTGGCTGTATTCACTGTAATAAAACAGCTTCATGTTATGCATCCCAATGTTTTGACTTAATAGAGTATATATATTCATAAAGTATGACAGAAATGTTTACTAATCTTGATTTATACTATTTAACATCAGAATTATGTTTAACTCTCCCATTATTTCTGATAGTTCACATGTTTGGAATAAGTTTTCCTAGTATTATGAAATTCTTCTTTACAGATATTTAGTTTTATATGCAGTACGAATCCACTGTTTATTAAAATACGGTATTACTGCAATATGCTTTCTACCGAACAGTAATCCATAAGAAATTCTATGCATTCCATTTTATTTCAGTATGTAAAATTAATGCTATTAATAAAATGCATTTTAAATTGATACTTGTCTCTCCATCTCTAAAGGTAAAGAAATCATGTTACCCCATTACTGCAAGTTTCATACTTAGAACAAAATCATGCAGATAATATCTCTGATATGCTAATTTATAGAAAATGATATTGTGACTGCATTATACCATGGTGTGGGGTATGTAGGTTCCTACTCCAAGTTGAGAAAAACTCATGGCATACTTGCTCACTGCCACTTGCTTGAAAATGTAAGTGCTCTAACTACTACTAGCCTAATCTTGTGTAACTATCTAGCCCCCAACATCTGACCCTATAACTCTCTATACCCTTATCAGAGTCCTAAGTCTAACCCTAAAACTCCCACTCAGTCGATAATCCTAGCCCTCAGTCCCTAAACCTGAAACTCCCTACCCACTTCCTATTGCTCCCTAAATGTAAAACTCCCTTCCAACTCTCCAAACCTAAAACATCTATCCTGCTCCCAAACCCTAAAACTCCCTTCCCACTCCCTAACAGTAAAACTCCCTTCCTAGTCCCTAACCCTAAAACTCCTGTTCCACTCCCTAACCCTAAAAGTCCCCCTCTATAAACTTAAAACCCATTCCACTCCATCCCCACAGCTATTGCATTTACCTTACTCAAACTGGAATACTTGTTCATGTACGATTTCGTAGTTGCTTACCTTACATGAGTTACAAGGTACTTGAGTCCCTAGTTTCGAGACAGTGGTTTTTGAATGCTTGAGACTTAAATGTTTGCAGGATAACTGGTTATGTAGTATAACTTCACCAGTCAAGGAGCTGAAAAGAGTGACTTAGAGTCATAATCTACAACAAGGTGAACAGGAAGCCTTATGCCACACAAAACACTGGTGTTCAGTGAAATCAGCAAAGATTAACAGGAAAATAAAAAAATATGTTATTTGTCTGTACAAAAATTAAATAACTGCAAAAAATACAATTATTTCTGGTAAAGCCTATTAAACATAATTACTTGTGACCAATGATTAAATTCAAATACTTTACAGATATGCTGATTTCAATGGTTAAGCATATTCATAGTTGGACAAGAGATTAATCAAAAACTCAACCATCAAACAAGTGAAAAAAAAATCACAGTAGCATATCTCATGCCACAAACTATAATAGTTACTTAAGAAGATCTGCTTCAATGCATGCACCTACACTATAATGTTGGGTCTCAGGATATCAACCAAGAGAAACATAAAAAGGGTATTCATTTTACAAAATTAAACAGTATGGTGGAATAATAGAAATAGTAAGTAAATAATAATAATAGTAATAATAATAATAATTATGGTGTGGATTATGTAGTGGTTTAATCACTGAAATACATGTGTTTCCACTATGACTCATTTCATAGGATCATAGTAGGTTACTAGGCTATTGGCCCTAAGGCCTCTACAAGTCTAGCCATGTTATACTCTTATGGACCAAGATATATGGTTTATGTTTGCACATGAATCTAACATCAGCACCGGCTGTTCCTGTCTAAGAGGGACATAGGTGAAACCTCTGGTGTTAATTTACAGTTTCCCGTCCAGTTGTCCAGGTTATGCTTAAACAGGGTCATTGAGGAGCTCTATTTTACATGAATTGGGATTTTGTTCCAGAGGAGTGGCAACCTCTGGAAGACATATCTGTCTCTCCAGCATGTCTGGTTAATATCGCAGGTTAGGTTAAGATCCCTAAAGTGAGCGAATCTTGTCCCATTGGATTTGTGGATGTCCAGCAGCTTCATCAAGGCAGGATCTGAGACTCCTCTGTAGGCAGGCACAAGTCACCTCTAAGCAGTCTAAATGATACTCAGTAAGTGAGAGGGCCTTCAGTCTGTCCATGTAGGTCATATGTTGTAGACCCTGAATTTTCTTGGTGAGAAACCTCTGTGGTCTCTTCAGTTGCTGCAGATGCCTGGTGAGGTGCATACAGAAGGGAGCATTGTACTCTATTATTGGTCTGATGAGAGATGAGTACAGGGGAGTTATAACTTCCTTAGCTTTGGATGCTATACCTTTGCTCATGAGGTGTGCAATGTAGAAGGCCTTCCTTACTACTGTGGACACCTGATGATCAAAATTAAGGCTGCTATCAACTTGCATTCCTAAATCTCTCACCACTGGGTTTGCACTTAGACAGATATTATTAATGTTGTAATTAGCAGGGGTTTCTCCTTTGCTGAAAGGAATGATAATGCATTTTTTGGATTTAGTTTAAGTCTGTCACTTTGACACCAATCATGTCTCTGTATAAGCCCATTTTGTAGCATATTGACATCTTTGGGGGATTCGATTATTGCAGCCAATTTGCTGTCATCAGCAAACTTGGCAAGCCATAGCTATCTGTTTTTGCCTGGACTTCTAAAAAATAAATACAAAATAGTAGGGGGCCTAGCACTGATCCCTGTGGAACACCACTGATAACAGGCCTGCTAGTAGAGTTATCACCCCCAGTTTTGACTGTGTGTGTTCTGTTTGTGAACCAGTTGGCAACTCCTCTAGCAACATATGGGTTAATCCCCAGCTAGTTTCACAGTGATGCCTGAGTGAGGAATTGTGTCAAAAGCCTTGGCTGGGTTGAAATAGGCAGTGTGCACTGTTTTGCCTTCATCCAGGGCCTTGGTGACATTCTCAAAAAAGTCCACCATGGTTAGCAGGCAAGATCTGCCCTTAATGAATCCAAACTGTGTCGGGTCAAGACTTTGAAGGTCACCTGTATCCTTCTAGATAAGATCCATGATGATTCTCTCTATGGCCTAGCAGATAAGGCTGGTTAGGCTTATGGGTCTATAGTGCCTGGGGTTGCTTGAGGGACTCCTTTGTGCAAGGTGATTATGGTTGCTGTTTTCCACTCATCTGGGACAAAGCCATTGCTTAGACTGAGATTGAAAAGCATGCTCAGCAGTTCCATTAACTCCTGTTTTAGACTACTTAATAGGCAGCCTGGGATGTTGTCTGGTCTCATAGAGGCTGTGTTTTTGGTCTTAGAGAGTATGGCTATGATCTGCTCTCTGGAGATACTAGGCAGAGGACTGCTGACATGTATGTTATGGGGTATGACTGGTGGAGACAGGGGGATGCACTTTTTACCAAACCTGTCTGCTAGCAGGTTGGTGATGTCCTCAGGTTCAGAATAAGTGCTACCGTCCAGAGCTTGTTCGGCACAAAGCTGGGCCTTCCTTTTTAGACTTCAGATATAGCTAAAAAATGCTTTGTGATTTACCTTAGCTAGAGATGCTAATTTAGTTTTGTAATTAGATTTAGAAGATTTTACAAGATGTCTAATCTGTTACTTATGCTTTGGATGGAGTTCTTCCTTTGCTGGGACCGTCCCCGCTTGTTTTTTTAACAGCAGTTTCTTTCTCTTATTGTATAACCTATTAATGCTGGATGCCCACCAGCATGGCTTATTTTCATGATGATCTTGATATGATCTGTTCTGGTGTGGTTAAGTCTATACATTTATATAGGTGTTCATTAGGACATTTTTGTACATCTCAATACAGTGATCACTGTTTTCAGTGTTGACAGGGGGTCTGAAACTGTTGAAGCCATTGCTCAGTAGGTTATAGTTTGCTTTGGAGAATTTTTTTAACCTTTTTGCTCCTGAGGGTGGATCAGGTATGATTGCTACTTCAAATACTTTGAAAGAGACTGGTTTATGACTGGACTTTACCAGGGAGGGCCCCACACATGGAGTGGTGCAGTGATCCCTCATGTTGTTGAACACTATATCAAGGATGTTAGAGCCCCTTCTGTGGGTGCTGACTATCTGCTCCACAGCATTTTTGTTAACAAAGTCCAGGAACCTTGGGTGAGCATATGGGTGTGCGTATATGTTGCCCTGGAAAGATAGTTAAAGTCACCTATAACCATGGTATTTGGCTGTACTGAGAGTGACTCAAGTAGGTCCAGGTATGCTGTGTGATTTTCATGCTCGTGGTTGGGGACCTATAGCAAACAAAGACTTGGGATAGGGGGTCTTTTCTACAGTTAGTTGGACTTGGAGTAACTCTAGGGAGTCATGCATTTTAACCAATCTACAGGTGTATATTTCTTAAATGAATATGGATACTTCTCCTCCCTTGCTTTTTTCATGTTCATGATGTGGTCTGAACACGTGGAAGACATTGTAGCCCTGCATGGCCACGATACTCTCCGAGGCCTTGACCCATGTCTCTGTGACTGCGCAGTCATCAACATCCTCCAGGGTTAGAAGTGCTTAAAGTGAGTGCAGTTTCTGATTTAGACTCCTAGCATTAAGCAGCATAACCCTGAGTTTGTTTCTGGAGGATATTTTTACATCGGGGAATTTTGTTTTTGACATTGCCTAAAAAAGACACTATGAGGGTAGGCAAGTACCTTTGCCAGCAACCTAAAGCCTAGAGGTGATAGGTGAAGACCATCTCTGGCAAAACAGTGTGGTATGTCGACCATGTCATCCTAAGCTGTCAGATACTGGATCCCCCTGGACTGACACCAGAAGCTAAGCCAATTGTTGAACTCAATCATTTTTTGTTTGTATTGTGCATCATCCTGGGTGAGGGAAGAATGCTACTTAGGGCTATGGACATACCTGCCTGAGACACAAAATCTGAAAGCTACAGCATGCCTCTCTTCATATAGTCGAGTGAGGTATGTCTCAAGTCATTCACTCCAACATGGACTATAACAGAGTCATAACAGTACTTGTTGCTGAGAGACTTGAGTGTGTATGTGATTTGGCAGATCCTGGCATCAAACGGGTAGCTGACTGTGACCTTCTGCTTGTTCAGCCTAGTGAAGGTGACATCTGTGTATCTCACTATGGAGTCGCCTATGACCAAGACATTTGGTTTAGATATGTTTTGTCTTAGGGGCTTATTGGATGAGACACTGATGCATGTGTTATTATGTGTAGTGGGTGCCATTGGGACTGTATTGTGTGCAGAAGGCTTGCGCTTGGGATGTTTTTGATCTTTTGGTATATTTCTAGTGAGTATCTCTGCATATGTGGGTTTATGTGTTGTGTTCTTGGTATATGTGGGAAGTGGAATGTGGATGGTGGCAATCTGTTTGGTATTTGCTTTATTGTTATGTGAGAGAGAGAGAGAGAGAGAGAGAGAGCATTGATTCCAGATTCATAGTATGAATACATCTATTACATATTGTATTTGCATGTTTCAGGAGTAGTAGGTTGTCTGCATACATGAGGAAATTGCTACATTGCCTCAGGATGCCCATGTCAATCAGGCTGGCTGGAGAAATGGTGAAACTGACCTTCCATTATTCCAGGTGTATTCTGTAATAAGTGGGCTCTGTTGTAGAACTAGTAAAATCAGCTAATCTATGGGAGATTAAAGGGTAGAAACCTGTGCCAGTGCCTCAAAATGTGCAGCTGGGCTGCTATCTGGGCAGCAGTGCACAACTGCATTGTGCACCGAGGAGCAGGGAAGCTTATGAGGGCTCCCTGGCAGTTATCTAGGGAAAATTTGACTTTTTAAGCATTTGCCTCTATACATGGCAGTGCTAACCCTGCTGTGCTTGAGTCATTCATGGCAATTAGGTGACAATTGGGTGTCGCTGCAAGTGGTCAAACCAAATATATTTTATTATATTTATGTTACATAAGGGTTACAAACCATTAGAAGTTAAAACATGTAGTAGCACCTAGCAATCTATGACTACATATTCCAACAGTCAAGTGCAAACACAACCATATGAATGCCACCTATACCTGCAATGGTTCTATTAACAAACATACTTGTTTAGGATTGATGCAGCTTATATTTGAACAGTGATGCTTTTATAGATATTAGCAGATCACAATGGCAAACGATTCTATATCCATGGTCAAAATAAACTGGCTGGTCACACTGGCATGGCAGCTGCATGGTGCACCATTACCAGTACATGTCAGCAACCCATAAAATGATGCAGCAGTACAACCATATAGTGTTGCATAGTACACAGGTTGCTACACATTGTCTGAACTGGTCAACACTAACTGCATAACTGACCAGCTCAGGCCTACCCAGTCCAGGAGTGTAGGACACACATTCAGACAACACTGCAGCATTTATGTCATCATAAACATCTCTTCTGCTCAGAACTTATACCTGACTCTCTTTTTCTTTCTCTCTTTCTCCTTATCTCCCACCAGCACCAAAACTATACCTTTCAACATTATTCATCTCACCAGAAATTACTGTACAGGTTTCAGTATGACAATATACATACCTGTTAAATTATGTTTACTATCAAAATGTTGAAATCACCAACAAATTCTAATAATTTTGTCAAATATCCTTCTTGAATTTGGTAATGTCTCTTTAGCAGAATGTCATCAATCATCACCTCAATGTTCACATTTGAAATTATTCAAAATATGAGGACATGGCGTCAAACCCGCTAACTCAGTATCCTACCCTATAAGTATCCTTATCAATAAGTCCATCCAGGAGTCCTATGTGCCTTGTCTTTGGAAAAAAAACTATAATCCTTCCACTACATAAAGGTGGCCCATCCACTGACATCTCAGATTTTTGACTCATTGCTATTCTGTCTCCATATCAAAGATTCTTGAAAAATGCATCCAAAAAGTACTCATCTATTACCTTCTAAATAATAAAATTCTCTCCCCTACCCAACATGATTTTCAGCCAGGGTATAGAAC
The DNA here is from genome assembly GCF_019279795.1 of Protopterus annectens. Classification (NCBI taxonomy): domain Eukaryota; kingdom Metazoa; phylum Chordata; order Ceratodontiformes; family Protopteridae; genus Protopterus; species Protopterus annectens. The sequence goes on along the minus strand of NC_056728.1, from coordinate 809,863,861 downwards.
ATCTACTGCTCTGATCTCCTTCCTAGATATTATCAATAAATCCTGTGGCCATATAGTATCAGCTCTCTTTCTGGATCTTTCCAAAGCATTCAATACTATCTTCCATACCATTCTCCTGTCTCAGCTCTCATCCATAGGACTATCCTCTCAATAACTTAACTGGTTCAAGAGCTATCTCTCTGACAGGCAACATGCTGTCAAATGACATAACTCTATTTCTCTCTACCTTCACAACCCTACAGGTGTCCCACAGGGCTCAATTTAGGACCTCTCCTGTTTAATATATTCATAAGTAATGTACACAAAGCTATTCCAAACTCCTCCTTAGTCCAGTTTTCAGATGATTTGACTATAGTCTGCTCTACTCCCAACCCAGACACTCTACGATAAATAACCCAAACAGCATTTTCTATAGTAGAATCCTGGTTCCACAAAAAAACACCTCTCTCTTAATGCCAAAAAAGCTAAGCTTATGCTATTTACCCCAAAAGGAATACTATTCTCAGTAAAGAAGGTTTCAACATAATCTCACTAAACTCTACAAAAAAACGGAATTAGTAATCAATAGTAAATCCACAGTGGTGCAGCAGTAGTATTGTTGCCTCACAGCAAGAGGTTCTCCCATTTGATTCTCAGCTGGAGTGTGAGGAGTGCCTTCTGTGTGGAGTCTGCATGTCCTCCCCGCAGTTGGCTGGGCGTGCCTTCGTTGAAGGTTGAGCGTTGAGCTGGCACCTCGGCATTCATGAAAATCTACTGCCAATCATTAGCGGAACGGAGTTCCGCTGTGGCAACCCCTAACTGGGAAAAGCCAAAAGACAAACAACAACAACCAAATTACTAGGTGTCATAATAGATGAAAACCTAAAGTTTGATCTGCATGTCGAATCCAATATCAACAAAACTCACAAAAAAAGGGCTACTATACAGGCACAACAGGTTTCTCTCCTTACCAACTAAGCAAGCTCTCACCCTTACCTACCTCCTACCATCTCTAACCTATGTTACACCATTGTTAATTAACCTATAGTCTTTCCTGAAACTAAAACTTGTATCCTGTTACAATAAGATTGACAAATTCACTACTGGCAATTGCCACACTTCCTATCATTGCACAGCCCTAGGGAAACTACAATGGCTAGAATTCCCATCCCACCTATTAATTATAGAGCTAACCACCTCACATAAACTCAACCACAAACCATTACATTGCCTGCCCACAGTTCCCTACTCACCCCATACTCTCCCCTTTGACCCCTATGATCAGAACACCAACGCTTACTCCAAATCTATAAACCAAATCTACATTCAGGTAAACTCCTATACTCCTGGACCATTGCCAGATTTTGGAATAACCTCCCCTCCTCCATATGTAGTGAATAACATCCCTCAACTTCACAAGTGGCCTTCCTAATCATCTCCTCTCTAACTGGATATGTAACTTTACTAATGCACCCCTTACTACCTATGATGCCATTACCTGACTTCTTTCAGTATCAGTCTATCAGTCACAACCTTGCTTCTAAGCTTTACAGTCAGTCTAACTACCCTGTACTGTGTCTACAATATCTAACCTCTCTAACCAATCTATCTCTTGCACTATTGCTGTTAACCAGTTTCCCTCCTGCTACTAATCTTTTTAACCCTGTCTCTATTTTAATCTGCCTCTGAAAATCTGTATTACCTCTGCTCTTATTTCTATTTCCCACAACTTATTTAGTAAAGGTACAAATATTTGTACCATTTGTCTTCCTGACTCTGGGGTATTTATACTAATTCTAAACCTACGCCTATGTTTATTTTTGATTTCTTCTATTTTTTTGTGGGTTATACCATTACTCTTTGAAAATTTGTATATATACTCTTGTTTGTTTCTTTGCTTTTTGCTGTTTATATTATTATACTTTGTAAATCTGTATGTTATATCGTTAGATTGCTAGATCGGCATTGCGGAAACTGGAAAACATGCATTCGATGATCCCAGTTTAGTGTAAGTGCTGTTCAACATATTGATAGTAAACCATTAAATTACTATAATTCTTAACAATAATATAATGCAATAAATACTTCATAGATGTACATGACATTGTTCCAGGTTTAAGTGCAATCGTAAACTAATATGGCATATTCCATATTTATCGATATTTATTGTTTTGTTTTAATGGATGTGTGGATAATTCACTGAATAGGGGTTAATGAATAGGTATTCTCAGAGTTGGAGTATCAATGACCTAATAAAGACCCTTTTAAGTATATGGTAACTCTACACTGCCTTAGATATTGGTTCTGTAGCTAGTGTTATAAGTATATGGTAACCCTACACTGCCTTAGATATTGGTTATGTAGCTAGTGTTATAAGAATATGGTAACCCTACACTGCGTTAGATATTGGTTCTGTAGCTAGTGTTATAAGTATATGGTAACCCTACACTGTGTTAGATATTGGTTCTGTAGCTAGTGTTATAAGTATATGGTAACACTACACTGCGTTAGATATTGGTTCTGTAGCTAGTGTTATAATTATATGGTAACCCTACACTGCATTAGATATTGGTTCTGTAGCTAGTGTTATAAGTATATGGTAACCCTACACTGCATTAGATATTGGTTCTGTAGCTAGTATTATAAGTATATGGTAACCCTACACTGCATTAGATATTGGTTCTGTAGCTAGTGTTATAAGTATAAGGTAACCCTATGCTGTGTTAGATATTGGTTCTGTAGCTAGTGTTATAAGTATATGGTAATCCTACAATGCCTTAGATATTGGTTCTGTAGCTAGTGTTATAAGTACAAGGTAATCCTACACTGCATTAGATATTGGTTCTGTACCTAGTGTTATAAGTATATGGTAACGCTACACTGAATAAGATATTGGTTCTGTAGCTAGTGCTATAAGTATATGGTAACCCTACACTGCGTTAGATATTGGTTCTGTAGCTAGAGTTATAAGTGTATGGTAACAATACACTGCATTAGATATTGGTTCTGTAGCTAGTGTTATAAGTATATGGTAACCCTACACTGCATTAGATATTGGTTCTGTAGCTAGTGTTATAAGTATATGGTAACCCTACACTGCGTTAGATATTGGTTCTGTAGCTAGTGTTATAAGTATAAGGTAACCCTACACTGCATTAAAAATTTGATCTGTAGCCAGTGTTATAAGTATATGGTAACCCTACACTGCATTAGATAATGGTTCTGTAGCTAATGTTGTAAGTATAAGGTAACTCTACACTGCATTAGATATTGGTTCTGTAGCCACTGTTATAAGTATATGGTAACCCTACACTGCATTAGATATTAGTTCTTCAGCTAGTGTTATAAGTATATGGTAACCCTACGCTGCGTTAGATATTGGTTTTGTAGCTAGTGTTATAAGTATATGGTAACCCTACACTGCGTTAGATATTGGTTCTTTAGCTAGTGCTATAAGTATATAGTAACCCTACACTGCATTAGTAATTGGTTCTGTAGCTAGTGTTATAATTATAAGGTAACCCTACACTGTGTTAGATATTGGTTCTGTAGCTAGTGTTATTATAGGTTCATAGGTTCATAGGTTCATACTAGGCTATCTGCCCGAGGGCATTTACAAGCCTAGCCCATCGTTTTGTGGCTTACGCCACCCCTTTAGTATGGGGAACTATACCCATTATTTTGCTGTGCCTCTGTCGAGCAGTGACACTGAGGTAATCCCTGGGGTATATCTGCGATCTCCCATCCATTGGTCAAGATTTCTCTTGAACAAGGCCAGCGAGGTGCTCTGCCTCACATGTACCGGGATTTTGTTCCACAGCATAGGGAGTCTTTGGGTGATGAATCTATCCCTCCAGCACGTCCTATTAATAGCCGTGTCAAGGTTTAAGTCTCCCACCCTTGTGGCTCTGATGGATCTAGATTTTTTGAGGTGAAGCATATTCATCAAATCTGGGTTTGACATGGCCTTGTATGTTAGGCAAAGGTCACCTCTGAGCAAGTGGTAAGCAACTGAATAGAGCTGGAGTTCTTTCAGTCGGGCAGCATAGGACAGATTTTTGAGACCCTTTATCCTTTTGGTGAGGAACTTTTGTGGCCTCTCCAGCTGCTGCAAGTGTCGGGTCAGATACATTCCGAATGGGGCGTTGTACTCAATCATTGGTCTGATGAGTGATGAGTAAAGGGAGACTATGACCTCCCTTGATCTAGATGAGAATCCCTTCATGATAAGGTAGGCAATGTAGAAGGTCTTCCTAACTACTTTAGCTACATGGGTGTCGAATGACAGACTACTATCAACCTGGGTCCACAGGTCCCTGATAACTTCTTCTGTGCTCAGTGGATTGCCACCTAGTTGGTAGCTAGGAGTAACCTTGTTTTTCCCGAAGGGTATGACTATGCATTTTTTGGCATTTAACTTTAGGCCGTGGCTCTGGCACCAGTTATCCGTTTCTGTGAGACCCTTCTGAAGGATATCTGTGTCAGATGTGTTTTGTACTATGGTGCCCAGTTTGCAGTCATCTGCAAACTTTGTCAGCCATAACCCTCCTGTGTTTGCTTGTACTTTGGAAAAGTAGATGCCAAACAAGAGTGGGCCCAGGACTGAGCCCTGTGGGACACCACTTGTGACAGGCTTTGAGTCTGACATGGTGCCAGCAACTCTGACCCTGTGGGTTCTGTCACTCAGCCAGTTTGCAACCCATCTTGTGATGTATGGGTTAACATTTAAGCTGATGAGTTTTTCAATGATACCCGAGTGGGGTATTGTATGAAGGCCTTAGCCAGATCGAGGTAGGCTGTATGGACTGCCTTTCCTCATCAATGGCTTTGGTGACTGTTTCAAAAAGTCAACCAAGTTTAAAAGGCATGATCTGCCTTTGACAAAGCCAAACTGGGTTGGATCCAAAGTCTGCAAATTCCTATGTCTTTATTTATGAGGTCTATTATGATCCTCTCCATGGCTTTGCAGATAAGGCTTGTCAAGCTAATGGGCGGTAATTTCAGGGTCGGTGGAGGCACCGCCTTTGTGAAGTGGGACCACAGTTGCAGTGCGCCACTCCTGGGTACATATCCAGAGGTAAGACTTTGATTAAACAGCTGTCCTAGCTGTGGGTTTAATTCCTCTTTGAGTTCATGGAGCACACAGCCGGGGACACCATCAGGTCCCATGGATGCTGTGTTTTTGCTTGAGAGCAATTCTCACTTAGGCTGGAGATGTTTGGGGGCTGCAATCGTTTGGTATAGATATCTCTCCTATTGGGGAGGGGAGAAGTTTGCACTGAACCTGTCAGCCAGTATGTTGGCAATGTCTGTAGGATCAGTAATCTTCACATCATTTTGAACTAGTTCTGAGCATATCTGGGAGTTTCCTCCCAGGTTTCTTTATAGCTAAAGAAGGCCTTATGATTGTCTTTTGAGTCTTTAGCTATTTTTCTCTCGAAATTTGCTTTGGATGATTTTATGTGAGCTCTTAGTTTTTTACTTATAGTGATCAAGGGTGTCTTACCTTTTAAGGATTTTGCTCTATCTTGTAGTAGCTTCCTCCTTTTGTTGTAGAGTTTGTTTATGGCTGGGGTCCACCAGACTGGTCGCTTGCCTTTGGTACAAAGAGTCTTTGTTTTGCTTGGGATTGCCTTATCCATGCAGTCCTGCAGGTGCTGGTAGAAGGCATTTGTAAGTGATTCAGCAGCTTGAGTACTGTTTTCCGCCGGCTCGGGGGCCTTAAAGGAGACCACACTAGTCTTTATAACACTAGCTACAGAACCAATATCTAATGCAGTGTAGGATTACCATATACTTATAACACTAGCTACAGAACCAATATCTAATGGTAACCCTACACTGCATTAGATATTAGTTCTGTAGCTAGTGTTATTAGTATATGGTAATCCTACACTGCCTTAGATATTGGTTCTGTAGCTAGTGTTATAAGTAAAAGGTAATCCTACACTGCATTAGATATTGGTTCTGTACCTAGTGTTATAAGTATATGGTAACGCTACACTGAATAAGATATTGGTTCTGTAGCTAGTGCTATAAGTATATGGTAACCCTACACTGCGTTAGATATTGGTTCTGTAGCTACAGTTATAAGTGTATGGTAACAATACACTGCATTAGATATTGGTTCTGTAGCTAGTGTTATAAGTATATGGTAACCCTACACTGCGTTAGATATTGGTTCTGTAGCTAGTGTTATAAGTATATGGTAACCCTACACTGTGTTTGATATTGGTTCTTTAGCTAGAGTTATAAGTATAAGGTAACCCTTCACTGCATTAGATATTGGTTCTGTAGCCAGTGTTATAAGTATATGGTAACCCTACACTGCATTAGATAATGGTTCTGTAGCTAGTGTTATAAGTATAAGGTAACCCTACACTGCATTAGATATTGGTTCTGTAGCCACTGTTATAAGTATATGGTAACCCTACACTGCATTAGATATTAGTTCTGTAGCTAGTGTTATAAGTATATGGTAACCCTACGCTGTGTTAGATATTGGTTTTGTAGCTAGTGTTATAAGTATATGGTAACCCTACACTGCATTACATATTGGTTCTTTAGCTAGTGCTATAAGTATATGGTAACCCTAAACTGCATTAGAAATTTGTTCTGTAGCTAGTGTTATAATTATAAGGTAACCATACACTGCGTAAGATATTGGTTCTGTAGCTAGTGTTATAAGTATATGGTAACCCTACACTGCATTAGATATTGGTTCTGTAGCTAGTGTTATGAGTATATGGTAACCCTACACTGCCTTAGATATTAGTTCTGTAGCTAGTGTTATAAGTATAACGGAATCCTACGTTGTGTTAGATATTGGTTCTGTAGCTAGTGTTATGAATATATGGTAACCCTACACTGCCTTAGATATTGGTTCTGTAGCTAGTGATATAATTATAAGGTAACCCTATGCTGCTTTAGATATTGGTCTGTAGCTAGTTTTATAAGTATATGGTAACCCTACACTGTGTTAGATATTGGTTCTGTAGCTAGTGTTATAAGTATATGGTAACCCTACACTGCATTAGATATTGGTTCTGTAGCTAGTGTTAAAAGTATAAGGTAACCCTACGTTGCGTTAGATATTGGTTATGTAGATAGTGTTATGAGTATATGGTAATCCTACACTGCCTTAGATAATGGTTCTGTAGCTAGCATTATAAGTATATGGTAACCCTACACTGCATTAGATATAGGTTCAGTAGCTAGTGTTGTAAGTATATGGTAACCCTACGCTGCATTAGATATTGGTTCTGTAGCTAGTGTTATAAGTATATGGTAACCCTACACTGCGTTAGATATTGGTTCTGTAGCTAGTGTTATAAGTATATGGTAACCCTATACTGCGTTAGATATTGGTTCTGTAGCTAGTGTTATAAGAATATGGTAACCCTACACTGCATTAGATATTGGTTCTGTAGCTAGTGTTATAAGTATATGGTAACCCTACACTGCGTTAGATATTGGTACTGTAGCTAGTGTTATAAGTATATGGTAACCCTACAATGCCTGAAATATTGGTTCTGTAGCTAGTGTTATGAGTACATGGTAAACCTACACTGCCTTAGAGATTGGTTCTGTAGCTATTGTTAGAAATACAAGCTAACCCTACGCTGCGTTGGACACTGGTTTTGTAGCTAGAGTTATGAGCATATGCTAACCCTACACTGCCTTAGATATTGGTTCTGTAGCTAGTGTTATAATAATAAGGTAACCCTACGCTGCGTTAGATATTGGTTCTGTACCTTGTGTTATAAGTATATGGTAACCCTACACTGCATTAGATATTGGTTCTGTAGCTAGTGTTATAAGTATATGGTAACCCTATAATGCCTCAGATATTGGTTCTGTAGCTAGTGTTATAAGTGTATGGTAAATCTGCAGTGCATTAGATATTGGTTCTGTAGCTAGTGTTATAAGTATATGGTAACCATACACTGCATTAGATCTTAGTTCTGTAGCTAGTGATATAAGTATATTGTAACCCTACACTGCATTAGATATTGGTTCTGTAGATAGTGTTATAAGTGTATGGTAACCCTACACTGCTTTAGATATTGCTTCTGTAGCTAGTGTTATAAGTATATGGTAACCCTACACTGCATTAGATATTGGTTCTGTAGCTAGTGTTATAAGTATATGGTAACCCTACACTGCATTAGATATTGGTTCTGTAGCTAGTGTTATAAGTATATGGTAACCCTACACTGCGTTAGATATTGGATCTGTAGCTAGTGTTATAAGTATATGGTAACCCTACACTGCGTTAGATATTGGTTCTGTAGCTAGTATTAAAAGTATATGGTAACTCTACACTGCCTTAGATATTGGTTCTTTAGCTAGTGTTATAAGTTTAAGGTAACCCCACATTGCATTAGATATTGGTTCTGTAGCTAGTGTTATAAGTATAAGGTAACCCTACACTGTGTTAGATATTGGTTCTGTAGCTAGTGTTATAAGAATATGGTAACCCTACACTGCATCAGATATTGGTTCTGTAGCTATAGTTTTAAGTATACGGTAACCCTACACTGCGTTAGATATTGGTTCTTTAGCTAGTGTTATAAGTTTAAGGTAACCCTACACTGCATTAGATATTGGCTCTCTAGCTAGTGTTATAAGTATATGGTAATCCTACACTGCGTTACATATTGGTTCTGCAGCTGGTGTTATAAGTATAAGGTAATCCTACACTGCGTTAGGTATTGGTTCTATAGCTAGTGTTATAAGTATATGGTAACCCAACAATGCATTTGATATTAGTTCTATAGCAACTGTTATAAATATAAGGTAACCCTACACTGCATTAGATATTGGTTCTGTAGCTATTGTTATAAGTATAAGGTAACCTTACACTGCGTTAGATATTGGTTCTGTAGCTAGTGTTATAAGTATATGGTAACCCTACACTGCATTAGATATTGGTTCTTTAGCTAGTGCTATGACCATATGGTAACCTTAGACTGCATTAGATATTGTTTCTGTTTCTAGTGATATAAGTATATGGTAACCCTACATTGGATTAGATACTGGTTCTGTAGCTAGTGTTTTAAGTATATGGTAACCCTACACTGCGTTAAATATTGGTTCTGTAGCTAGTGTTATAAGTATATGGTAACCCTACACTGCGTTAGATATTGGTTCTGTAGCTAGTGTTATAAGTATATGGTAACCCTACACTGCATTAGATATTAGTTATGTAGCTAGTGTTATAAGTATATGGTAACCCTACACTGCTTTAGATATTGGTTCTGTAGCTAGTGTTATAAGTATATGGTAACCCTACACTGCATTAGATATTGGTTCTGTAGCTAGTGTTATAAGTATAAGGTAACCCTACACTGCATTAGATATTGGTTCTGTAGCTAGTGTTATAAGTATATGGTAACCCTACACTGCATTAGATATTGGTTCTTTAGCTAGTGTTATAAGCATAAGGTAACCCTACACTGCATTAGATATTGGTTCTGTAGCTAGTGTTATAAGTATAAGGTAACCCTACACTGCATTAGATATTGGTTCTGTAGCCAGTGTTATAAGTATATGGTAACCCTACACTGCATTAGATATTGGTTCTGTAGCTAGTGTTATAAGTATATGGTAACCCTACACTGCATTAGATATTGGTTCTGTAGCTAGTGTTATAAGTATATGGTAACCCTACACTGCATTAGATATTGGTTCTGTAGCTAGTGTTATAAGTATATGGTAACCCTACACTGCATTAGATATTGGTTCTGTAGCTAGTGTTATAAGTATATGGTAACCCTACACTGCATTAGATATTGGTTCTGTAGCTAGTGTTATAAGTATATGGTAACCCTACACTGCATTAGATAATGGTTCTGTAGCTAGTGTTATAAGTATATGGTAACCCTACACTGCATTAGATATTGGTTCTGTAGCTAGTGTTATAAGTATATGGTAACCCTACACTGCATTAGATATTGGTTCTGTAGCTAGTGTTATAAGTATATGGTAACCCTACACTGCATTAGATATTGGTTCTGTAGCTAGTGTTATAAGTATATGGTAACCCTACACTGCATTAGATATTGGTTCTGTAGCTAGTGTTATAAGTATATGGTAACCCTACACTGCATTAGATATTGGTTCTGTAGCTAGTGTTATAAGTATATGGTAACCCTACACTGCATTAGATATTGGTTCTTTAGCTACTGTTATAAGTATAAGGTAACCCTACACTGCATTAGATATTGGTTCTGTAGCTATTGTTAAAAGTATAAGGTAACCCTACACTGCATTAAAAATTGGATCTGTAGCCAGTGTTATAAGTATATGGTAACCCTACACTGCATTAGATATTGGTTCTGTAGCTAGTGTTATAAGTATATGGTAACCCTACACTGCATTAGATATTGGTTCTGTAGCTAGTGTTATAAGTATATGGTAACCCTACACTGCATTAGATATTGGTTCTGTAGCTAGTGTTATAAGTATATGGTAACCCTACACTGCATTAGATATTGGTTCTGTAGCTAGTGTTATAAGTATATGGTAACCCTACACTGCATTAGATATTGGTTCTGTAGCTAGTGTTATAAGTATATGGTAACCCTACACTGCATTAGATATTGGTTCTGTAGCTAGTGTTATAAGTATATGGTAACCCTACACTGCATTAGATATTGGTTCTGTAGCTAGTGTTATAAGTATATGGTAACCCTACACTGCATTAGATATTGGTTCTGTAGCTAGTGTTATAAGTATATGGTAACCCTACACTGCATTAGATATTGGTTCTGTAGCTAGTGTTATAAGTATATGGTAACCCTACACTGCATTAGATATTGGTTCTGTAGCTAGTGTTATAAGTATATGGTAACCCTACACTGCGTTAGATATTGGTTCTGTAGCTAGTGTTATAAGTATATGGTAACCCTACACTGTGTTAGATATTGGTTCTGTAGCTAGTGTTATAAGTATATGGTAACCCTACACTGCATTAGATATTGGTTCTGTAGCTAGTGTTATAAGTATATGGTAACCCTACACTGCATTAGATATTGGTTCTGTAGCTAGTGTTATAAGTATATGGTAACCCTACACTGCATTAGATATTGGTTCTGCAGCTAGTGTTATAAGTATATGGTAACCCTACACTGCGTTAGATATTGGTTCTGTAGCTAGTGTTATAAGTATATGGTAACCCTACACTGCATTAGATATTGGTTCTGTAGCTAGTGTTATAAGTATATGGTAACCCTACACTGCATTAGATATTGGTTCTGTAGCTAGTGTTATAAGTATATGGTAACCCTACACTGCATTAGATATTGGTTCTGTAGCTAGTGTTATAAGTATATGGTAACCCTACACTGCATTAGATATTGGTTCTGTAGCTAGTGTTATAAGTATATGGTAACCCTACACTGCGTTAGATATTGGTTCTGTAGCTAGTGTTATAAGTATATGGTAACCTATACTGCATTGGATATTGGTTCTGTAGCTAGTGTTATAAGTGTATGGTAACGCTACACTGCATTAGATATTGGTTCTGTAGCTAGTGTTATAAGTATATGGTAACCCTACACTGCATTAGATATTGGTTCTGTAGCTAGTGTTATAAGTATATGGTAACCCTACACTGCATTAGATATTGGTTCTGTAGCTAGTGTTATAAGTATATGGTAACCCTACACTGCATTAGATATTGGTTCTGTAGCTAGTGTTATAAGTATATGGTAACCCTACACTGCATTAGATATTGGTTCTGTAGCTAGTGTTATAAGTATATGGTAACCCTACACTGCATTAGATATTGGTTCTGTAGCTAGTGTTATAAGTATATGGTAACCCTACACTGCATTAGATATTGGTTCTGTAGCTAGTGTTATAAGTATATGGTAACCCTACACTGCATTAGATATTGGTTCTGTAGCTAGTGTTATAAGTATATGGTAACCCTACACTGCATTAGATATTGGTTCTGTAGCTAGTGTTATAAATATATGGTAACCCTACACTGCATTAGATATTGGTTCTGTAGCTAGTGTTATAAGTATATGGTAACCCTACACTGCATTAGATATTGGTTCTGTAGCTAGTGTTATAAGTATATGGTAACCCTACACTGCATTAGATATTGGTTCTGTAGCTAGTGTTATAAGTATATGGTAACCCTACACTGCATTAGATATTGGTTCTGTAGCTAGTGTTATAAGTATATGGTAACCCTACACTGCATTAGATATTGGTTCTGTAGCTAGTGTTATAAGTATATGGTAACCCTACACTGCATTAGATATTGGTTCTGTAGCTAGTGTTATAAGTATAAGGTAACCCTACACTGCATTAGATATTGGTTCTGTAGCTAGTGTTATAAGTATATGGTAACCCTACACTGCATTAGATATTGGTTCTGTAGCTAGTGTTATAAGTATATGGTAACCCTACACTGCATTAGATATTGGTTCTGTAGCTAGTGTTATAAGTATATGGTAACCCTACACTGCATTAGATATTGGTTCTGTAGCTAGTGTTATAAGTATATGGTAACCCTACACTGCGTTAGATAGACCCCGGGATTCATGAAGCTCAGCGCAAGGCCGGTGTAAGGCTTGCGCCGGCGGTGCAGTGAATAATTAAGTCGTATGCGAGCAGCGCCATATGCATAGTAATGAGTGCAGGCGCGCAACTGGCTGCGACACGAACGGCACGTGAGGGCATGTGAGCGAGCCCAAGTAGGATGCGTCCGAGGCGTGGCCTAAGCCGGCAGGCTATGAGCAACGTGAAGTGCAGCTGGACTTCCACAGGCCGCCCATAATAGTAACCCGCAACAGCCAGGCCCGTGGAGAATGAAACGTATGCAGAGTGGCGCAACATAGCAATGCTGGCCCCAACAAAACAGAGAACCAAACACAACCCACTTAAGCCCTAAGTGTACCCATCCAAGGAACAAAGGATACGCCAGTAATACGAAGTGCGGTCCGGCCTCGCAAGTAATGCACTGTCAGTGGGCATACCCCAGTGAAGGAACAATGTACCGCGGCATACGTCAGCGCGCCGCACCAACATAGAAGCCAGCGACATTACGGGGATGGTCACTAGGGTTACCACCTGTCCCACGTTAAGCTATGGACAGTCCCTCTTTTGACAGTTGTGTCCCGCAGAAAAAAATCAAAAAAAATGGCAAATGTCCTGAGGATTTTAGGACAAAAATATTTCCCCCATTTACCTTTAATAGTAGCATTAAAACAATTATTTTGTATTTGAAACACATAACATGTTATAAGAAACAAGAATAAGCAACTCAAATGCTATAAGAATAAGTTTTTCTTTTATCTTTGGCAAAAAGTGAAGTTCTTTCATGTCTACTTGCTGTGGGTATGTTTTGTCCTACAAAATCTGATGTTTCTACAAAAGATGTCCCACTTTGGGCATTGGAAAAGGTGGCAACCCTAATGGTCACCAGCAGTAGTGAGAGTACACAGCCGGTAGCCGTGGTCGAGCATAACAAGAAGGAAACAAGATACCTTAAACACAGGCAAACATGTGCATAGCAACATGTACCACACCCAGCAACGTAACAAATCGCCGTGATACACAGGACCCGGCGTATGTCTAAGCCGTAATATCCAGAAGCAGAACTCATGTATGCAAATGTAATACACAGTAGCCCCATCATAGGGCATGTATCCCGTGACCCATGTGCTAATCGCCGTAACCTAACCCAGCTGGCAAGGCAGCCCATGAGCTACACACCTACCACACAATGGGGCACGACCTGAAAATGTGGTAAGAAGTATTGTCTTAGGCAGTGCCACGCTGGCAATGATGTTACCCCACATGTTAACAACCCACCTCAGGTACAGATATGCAAATGGCTGCATGTGAATGTGTCGGCAGAATGTGTACATCCCGCGATGTGGTATGGACCTGTCTAAACTCCCATGAATAGGCGCAGACACGCCCCACGGTGCAATACATAACTGTACACATCTGGACAAGGCGGTATGTTCAACCACTGTACCGATGATTAGCTATGCAGACATGTCAAAACACAACACATATAGCGGAACATCTGCCTACCAAACAGGACGCTTCCTAACAGGGTGCCACAGGCACAGAAGGGGAAGGTGGGACATCACATGTTGAGAGTAGCGTTGTCGGACGGCCAAAACACCCACGGCCAACACAAAGGGACGGAATAACATGTATATGCCCGGATGGATGTTGTTAGGAAAAATATATATATAAACATATATGAAGTGCTAGTTTAGAAAGAAAAAAGTATATAATGCATTTTATTCCCATTTTACAATATGGCAGTAGAATTGATCTTGCATGTAATTGCCTGAGCTTAGCTGCAGGTGTGTGATTGAACTCCTGATCCTGGCAGTAACCAGTTCAGCAGGCTTATGTCTTTCAGCATTAATTATCTGCTGGGTTAGAGAGAAAATAAATGTATGTACATGTATATCTTTCTTCCTTCCACTGGAGGAGGATGGCCTTGTGAGCTCTATGTCGAAGATAGAGTACAACTCTTACTCAGAGAGACAAAGGAACGTATTAAGAAATGAACTGACTATTGTATCTGAACTGCCTGGAACCTTGAAAGAGCAACATTTACAGAAGGACACCTGTAATTGACCAGGAATTGCCTTGCAAGGCTGTGTTATTCTCATGGGAAAACATTTAAAAAGCATTACCTCCAGCACCTTGGTATGAATAGAATATTGTGGACTATAGTGATGGAAATGCCCTGTGACTGACTCACGTCAGTAAGGTAAGGCAAAAGCTGATTGTAAACACTATATAAAACAAACTTCTTCCTGTATAGAGTCAGACAAAAACTCTTATAATTGTACTCGTATAGTTTTTGCCTCCTGGTGTACACTAGTAAAACGTTTTGAACCCTGAGCTTCCTGTGTTATTGACTGTCATTTAGAAAAAGCCTCTACCGATTTTTACAGTCTGATTTTTAACAACTTATTTGACATTGTGGTCCTTCTTGAAATGGAATTCCCTTGGTAAGCCAAGCAGGAATCAGGAGTGTATGGGTGGTAATGTCATCTGCACAGGAGAAGTTGCCTAAAATGGTTCTTCTTGAGTGAAAAGACCTCCGACTGGAATTGTTGTGTGTAAAGAGGCTGTCCACTTTCTGATCCTGGCTGGCTGAAAAGCGGAAAAACTGGATCCCAAGAAGAAAACGTTACAGTCATAAACGGGAGGCTCAGGTGTATGAGAGGTTTGCCTCTTTGTCTTTGTTTCTTTAGATCAGGGACCAGGTTACATTGTGTTGTTGTTAAGATTTGTGATAGCAGGTTGAGAAATCTAATTGAAGTACTGGTATATTTGGTCATTAAGCAGATCAGGGGAAAACAGAGCAGAGTAAATAGTCATTCTAGACACTGGCTAAGTGGATACAGGGAAGGAGATACCACGTGGTACGCAGAGAAGGAGTTCACGTAACAGTCTTTTGAAGACATGCTTAGGAAATCCAGTGCACTAAGAGATCGGGCGAGATCCGCCCTTGACGGATGATGGGCGAGCAGCGCAGTATATGCAGAGAGCAGATAATGTGAGATATTTTGCAAAATGGGTTGTAATAAATATGACTTTGATGGTATATTAGGACAAAAATGTCGTTGAGTGAAACTTTTGCAAACAGTTAAAATCTGACGCAGATGGTCCAGAGGCTTAAAAACAGCGACAGTTGGGTATTCCTCAAACACATAGGTGGATTGAGGAAGTGAACCGAAGGGAACAGGAAGACTAAAAATGCCAAAAGCATTATTCTTAGACAAAGAAGATAATAATACAAAGTAGTAGCAACGGCCCTCCCCCTCCTCCACCCCTCCGGGATACTCCTCATCCAGGATATGAAGCGGAAGGCAGGCTGGTCCCCCCACGTTATCCTGTGGCAACAGAGGTATTACAACAACCATTTGTAAGAGAAGCTATTGCAAACTAGATCCCAAACCACGTAAAACACCTAGGGACACCTTCAACTAAGAAGAGAGTCACTAGAAGAGAGTGAGGAAATCTGTCAATTAATTCGAAGCAATGCAACCCCTCAAGGCAGGACAGGAAGGCCAGGACCCAACTCTCTTAGTGTAGTAGACCGTGGACATTTGGAAGATATCCGGAAAGCTACAGAGGGAATTTCCCATCCACAAATTAATCATGAAAAGTTTATACAAGATTTACATACATCGATTGAGTTACCACTTAAATGGGGAAGAAGTAGATGGTGATTATAGACAAAATTATAGGTCCAGACTGGCACATGGTTTGTGGTGTCTGGAATGCTCGTGGATCTTGTAACTTAAACCACTCCTACATAGTGACGCGAGAATTAGACACTTTCGTTGGAAGGGTCTTACGGACCTAATTACTGAAAATGGAAACCTTCGAGACAGATTGGACCTGTATTAACTCAGTGCGCCTAACAAGATAATGAAACTGTAGATGGATACTATGGTAGATTATTAGAATGTTTCCAATAACCATAGTATGGTATGCCTATTCCTGAAAAAATCAGAGAAAAATGATAGTTCATATGAACAACAGTTGAAAATGCATTTCTGAAAGGTTGCATTGCTCCTATCAGTAGCTTTATTACAAAGCATATGATAGATCAATCGAACTAGTAGGCTACAAGCTTTACTGGAGTATGCTAGGCATGCTGAAAGACATCTTAACAGTAAGAAGAAAAAAAGAAGACACAGAGTCTTCACCAGCTGAAGACGGAGACAGAAGTCTTCATAGTACAGTCAGGTAAAAGGGTAAGAAGAGAAACACTCCAGGGCAATAAATGCTCTGGACAGAGACTCGGAGGTGTTTGAGGAAAGAAAGAGAAAAAGGTGGAGTGCTTTAAGTGCGGGAAGAGGGACATTGTATCGCTGGGAGTTGCAGGTTGAATAAAAAACTGTTTACGGAAGGTAAGGATAGGAGTGATGAGGATTGACTATATGACAGTCACAATGTTCAACAGTTATCAGGAGTGACTAATGGTCAGGGAGAAAAATGTAAACGCGAGTATGAAAGGAATAAAGCGAAGTGCAAACAGATGTAGAAAATGAGGAAAACAAAGTTTTAGTATTAGCCTTGTTGAGCTTGGAGCTCTATTTGGTGGACACAAAACCAGAAGTTACACACACTTCTGGTGGAGGGGAAGGAAGTGAGATTTCTTTTGTGTGTGATTCAGGAGCATCACTTAATCCTTTGATAATACCCTTCAAAGTTACCGGAACACTCTTGAATCACCTGACTACATATTAGTGAAAGCAGCAAACGGGCAGCTATAACAGGGAACCACTTTCCCATGATATAGCAATAACTGAGCCTGTTAGAGGTATGACCGAGAGAAGTAAAATAGTACTTTTTGGAAAATGTGGAGTAAATTTACTGGGGAGAGACCTTATGGAGCTCTTTTGGCATAGCAGTAGTTCCTACCATGAAGGTTATGGAGGCAATAAAGGCAAATGGATACTTTTGTGGTGCATTCGGAGGGTGAAACCTATTATTGGTACAGCCAGGACCTAGTCACGACTGGTCCAGGGCAGTAAATCGAGGAACTGATGAATGTAGCCATCAGGGGCAAGGCACGCTCCCTTTACATTGATCAGCAGCATTTGTTACCCATTGTACTCTGTACTATTGTAGCACACCAGGGCCTGATAAGGAATATGAGCAAAAATTGTTCACAGAATCCTGGCCAATAGACTAGTGTTATGAACCTTGTACTGGGATACTGAGGGTAATAGTGTGCTGAGTTGTTCATTACCTCAGGAATTCATGGGATTATGAGAAGTCCAACAGGCCACCGTGACATGTCAGTGTAACCAAACAGAAAAATGTCAGATGGGTGGACCTGGGTGAAAAAGTGACAAGATGGGAAAGGCAAATGCATTTAGCCCAATTGTCAGGAACAGGGAATACAGAAGCAAAAATTAAATTGTGCTAACGTAAGCACGTCCAGCTGTACACTTACAGCAGAGCAGGAGGACAGCTGATTGGTGTAACCTTGTTAAAAGAAGAAGAGAAGGAGCCTTGTGTGGACATACCAAGCCACTCTTTGGTCAACAGGGAAATCAGATGTAAGGGGCTTATTCGGACCTTCAGGTCCAGTAACCATTAAGCACCGAAGGTCAAAGCATTTAGGACTCGCCAGTAAAGAAACAATACCCTTTGAGGTGAAGGATGCAGAGCAGGGAATCAAGCTTCCTATCATAAAGCGGCACTACTCAACAAAGGGATACTAGTAGAATCTTTAGATTCACTGATGCAATACCCTCTATTTCCTGTTAGAAAAGCAAACGGGGAATGGCGGATGGTACAGGATATATAAGCTGTAAATCATGCAATATTACCTAGGGCACCTACGGTGCCAGACCCACACAC